>NW_025935084.1:2779-278784 GCF_000764305.2 Hyalella azteca | reverse complement strand
TTGCTGAGCCTGAGCTCTGAGTTAAGCCTATGGCTAAGGAAGGTGGTTGTGAAAGAGATGGAATTCCATTTGGATCGAAAGAGGAAAGTAATGAATTTTCATGGCTGGAGCAAGTGTTTCCATCTGAGTCCTGTCTCTTATACACATCTAGATGTGTATAAGAGACAGCTGCATAGAGTGCTCCTCTTTCCATTATCAAAACACTCAGTTGAGTGTGGGAAGGAATTTAAATTTAGATTGTTAGTTCCCACAAGTGTTAGGTAAATTTATTCTACTAAGGGTTAGAATACCTAGTGACTAGGCCAGTAACAAATTCATCATCAAAGTACCTGAAGCATATTGGTAGAAGTTAAAAAGGAAGCAACTGCGTCAACAATTGCATTCTGGGTGACATCAGAAAAAGGACCTCCTCCCAGCAGATTCTTTAAATTGACCGGAACATTAAGTGCAGTTAATGCATTAGTAAGATTTGTACGAGCAGAGGCATGAATTGGACAACTCAGCAGCAGGTGATGAATGGTTTCTGGAGACCCACAAGGACATAAGGGGCTGTCAACCATGTTGAAACGAGCTAGGTGTGCTTTCACTCCAGCATGACCAGTGCGCAGCCTGGCCAGGGCCGTCTCCACAGCTCGATTTTTGTTGAGGGCCCATGGCCAATCGCCCACCTCCCCTTTGATTAAGCTAATGAAGAGGCCCTTCCCTGAATTTCTAATATTGTTTAGCCAGCAACTGTTCCACTTTGACATCATCTTTATATTCAACTGTCTTGCCATTTCCTCCTTTGAGATGGCAGTTATTGTGCGGTACCGCAGGGAATGTGCTTCCACTGCTGCCTGATCGGCCACCTCATTGCCCCTGATGCCCTTGTGCCCAGGAATGTACTGTAGAAATATTTCATGAGAGGCATAGTGGCAAAGCAGAGAGTTTTTTAGACTCTCCCTCAAGTTCATTTTTGAGTCCTATAAGTAGATCAGGATAGTATCCTGGATACCAGCCTTATAATACATAAGAAATTGGTTTAAATCTTAGGTAAATGAGGAAATTAAAAATGAACTGATTCTAATAAATCTCTGGTTTGTCACTCTGATGAGAGGAGAGTAGTGACATAAGTTTGGTTTGAATTTTGAAAACTAGATGCAAGTAGCTATTTGGTCTTCTATTTTTGATCAGCAAAATGGATGTATTTTATTTATATATAGGATAATGTATGATCTATGGTTAGACACCCAAAACAGCAGTAGATATTCAAACAATTTTCTGAATAAATAATCATACCAAATTCAAACACCATTACAAAATGAGATGCAATATATATGTGAAGAAATAAATTTAACGAATGTTGAGCTGAGATTTAATGGAAATATGTTTTATTTCATGTTACTCAGATATAAGGTTGTCACAAATTAAGTGATAACCGTTCGAAGTAATGAATGGCCTGATAAGTGAAGGTTTATATGGATATGGAGTCTCCAGTTTATTTGTGACTTCTGTCGTGAGTGGTGCTCTCATGCAGGACACTCTCGATTCTAGAATCTTGGCTGATACAAAATCACCCGATCCTCTAAACTTTCTTAGACATTTAAATTAAGGACAAATTTCCACAGGATAGAATAATAACATATAATAATTATACTGCATTCCAACGCTTGCAGCATTTTAGTAACAACTTTTTGTATTGTAAGCACTGTATTGTAATCTAGTCCTTGTTTGTATTGTTCTTATTCTAGTAAAGTTAAATTCTGCGACTTATGAAAAAGCTCTTCAAGCGCCAAATGCGTTTCTTTTTAATGATTCGGGATATACAAGCTTTTTGTCTGATATTATTTTCTTGAGACGTGAAGCGTGCTGATGTTTATAATAATCAAAGATGAAGACTAGAGGTTATATTATGTTTTTTATTGGTTTTACACGTCCGGGAACATTTGGACAAGATCGTTGCATCGTAAGATGTCGAGGCTTTATAACTTGATAGAAAATTCGATTGCCCCATTTTTTCGTTTTGTGATCTATTATTTTGAAATATTGGTGAAAAATTTGTCATAATTTATCTAAAAGTTTAAGATAAGAAATAATCGCAAGAAAGTCCCATCATAGCGTATGGTTTGCTCTATACTCGTTCAGTAACACTGTGATGGTATTTTCCTATGACTTTGCTTGTTTAGCCTCACAATATGACAATATTTATTTCTCGTAACACACATTTTTTTGTTCGTTATAATTCAATCTCTAACTGTCAGAGTTTAAGGGCCAAGGCGCGTTATCATTTCACTTGTCAGCGACGTTGCCCCATAGTTTGATGCGATTACTGCGCTTGCCGCCGCACGCCAGAGTTGAGCATTGTGTTGATGCTGGGTGTCGTGTGCGGAAGCGCAATAACCGGTCAGACTCTCAACGCCGTGGAGCCAAACAATGGATGGAGACAGAGCCTTTGCCTAGCGTAATTTTTTAACTGAGTTTTAGACTTGTGACGTCAGAAGCACCTCCCAGGCTGGTCTGTGGCAGGGATCTTGTGTTATGAACTCTATTTATTGAGATGGGGCAGGGTGGCAGAGTGTTTAAGGTTCATAGTACTAGGATTTGAGCATTAAGTTGCGGGTTTATTACCAGTTTCTAGTGACAGTCTTTGTCAAAATCTGCGAAATAGTCTGGTGCTGGAGAACAGTAAGAGATTGGAGCTGTGAGTTGTGGGTTCGAACCCCAAGTAAGCTTTGAGTATTTTGCGATGTGTATAATTGGTGACATTCCAGATTTGGCCTATTCAAAGCAATCAATATTAGACTCCAGTATCAGAGCTACTATTGAAATTATGTGCGGTAGTAGGTCTCGTAGCCCCCAAATCCAAATAACCAATGAAAGCCTCCACATTATGACTGGAATAAATTTAGTTCTACGCATCTTTTTTGTTTTTGTCGCTCCCTGAACAATATAGGAAATAACAGCGTCTCGGATAAGCAAGACGTATAATGCGTGCACTCACCCTGAATCGCTGCAGCTTTTCCCTTCAGTAAAATTCCCCTCAACAAAATGTGTTCCCAATCATGTTCAAATTTTCTAGCAGCATTTGCACATTTGGTGTTGACATCGCAGTATTCTTTTGTGGCGAGTTATGTCTGGTCATGGTGAATACTTTTCCTTGTACAAATTTGCATTATCAATTCAGAAACTCCGATCTTCTCTTGGCGTGATGAAAAGGTTTCGAAAATCGTGAAAATGACACGAAATTTTTAACTTCAGCTAAGTTATTACTGTCGACCATGAATTCCGTCAAGAAACATTTCATACTCCAGTTGCGCCAAACCGACCTCAACCTCATCTCATTCAGCTCACATCGTCCGCCATTGTGGCCGTGAGCGCCAGCAACAGGATGCGCCTTCTCTGAAAGAAGATTGTATCGTTTACACAGCAGTAGAGCTGAACCACGAATCTATAAGACATATGCATGAAATTTGGAGGTGCTATTATAATAACTGAATTCCACTTTGAACTCAGTGCCGCGCAGTATTCAGTCTTGTATTCTTTTTTTTTTTTCAACATCAGTGAAAAAAACTTAGATGCAAGCTCCAGCTAGACGACACAATTACGAAAGATATTTGGTGGCAAGTGAGAGGAGAGAGTGAGTCACGTTCTTCCTCTCCTCGCATCCACGTGCGTCAGACGATCACGGTCGCGATTGTGTTCGGTTGTGTCGATGCAAGTAGTTAAGTTATATTACACGTACATTGTTTCCTTACTGCTTCCTGTGTCATGGTCGCTTCGCCGTTGAAATGTTCGATACGGTATTCTTAATATCTTTCTTTTAAGATTTTTCGTTATAAATATCTATACGTATAATGAAAAATAATGAATTAGTAGCCTTGCAATGTTGCAGCAATCAGTAAACAGAGAGACTGGAATTGAAATGAAAATTGAAATGTGACTGCCGATGCCTCAGTTGTTGAAGGGACTGCACAACCAAGAAGTCGAATGTACAATTCTGGATCACTCCTTTGGGTGAGTTGAAGCCTCCAAAACAGTATGGTCTTGTTGCATATCATTTTAAGGTTGTTCACAGGTCAATAGTGTTAGTTTGATTTTTGATAGGTCCTACACGAGCTTCAATACCACATCGTCAACCTTCACTGTAAAATAAATTTCCAATCTATTTATCTTCAATTAATTTTATCAACCATAACTCATGAGTATGAACGCGTTCAAGAACTGACAAATATTAAGCTATGTAAAAATATATGTTCAGATTTGAAATGCCTAGCACCAAATCGAACCCGGTGGAAGTCTAGTAGCTGTTTCAATCTTTCGTCATTCGTGAAAAGATCCGGTCAAATGACACTATTTTAGATCATCTATGAACAAGGCACCAAATTTAAAAGAATCGGCGACAGGCCACATCAGGCCTACACTGCAGCGCCGACATCACTATGTTATGTTTTGTTGTTATGTTATGAGTCACAGGAGCGGTGTCCGGTGCAATTATTGATGATATTTCAGTTGATCGCTCGATGAACTTATTGGCTTTTCTGAACAAAATTAACCAATAATGTCTGGAATAAGGTGTTTATTTTACCGTTAAGATGGCGGTGATGGCAGGAATTATGGCCTGTCGCACCACCCTCCCCCCGGCGGAGGGCATCTTAGTGGGCACCTCCGGCAACCTGTACGTGTTCTCCCGGCACCACATACCCATTGACCCCTGGCAGGTCTACTGGTAAGGCTATGCGCTGAACCCTCACAGCTACAGCATGTCGGATTTTACTTCAAAATGTTCTTAGAAAGCTTCAAAGTTATGTCACGCGCTTGTCGCTGAAAATGAGCTCAACGAATCGTGTATGTGATGTGCTAGTCATACGTGTTCGACGAGTTCTTTTCATACGTGTTCGACGAGTTCTTTTCATACGTGTTCGACGAGTTCTTTTCATACGTGTTTGGCGAGTTCTCTTCATACGTGTTCGACGAGTTCCTGAATTGCCATGAACTTATAGTGTCAATAGATGACAATCAGAGTGCAATAGCATCCAACCTCTGCTGTTAAAAAAATTAATTCAGTCACAATCTAATAGTTTCATATTTACCATTCGCTAATGAAAACTTCAGTTCTATATGTGTAGCAGGCAGTAACTTATTCTAACATTTTTGAATGAAGTTAAAATCTATGTATTTAGTTTGGAATGTCAACATAGTAATTAAAAGCAAAGTGACTCGAAGCAATCATTGGAGGAAATGTAAGCAAAATTATTCTTATTGATTCTCAGTTTTAGCTGCAAATGCCGGCAATATGTAAAACATTTTAGTGATGGAGGTTAATTTCATGGGTAATTTAAAAACGAAAACTAAAAAAAATATTCGTAAAGACCTAACATTTGTAACCATACGGTTGGCCTGATGGATACGATAAGTAATGCCAATCAAAAGTTATTGTATTTCCGCAAAAACATCTTGTTTTCATTCTTCACGCCCGAGGGGAACACCCATGCACGAGCCGGATTCTCGACAATCCTTACGATGACCGCGCAGTTTTTTAACGATGGCAACCGCATTCCTCAACAGCCATTAACAAGCCAACGTTCATAAAATATGTATTTATGAACGGGATTCAACTTGCAAATTAAATACTTCTGATAATTTAAAGTCGGTTCGCAGACTTTAAACACGGGTTGCGTTTTTTTTTTCATTTCATTCACGATGGCAATGAAGGGGCGAAATACTCTCAAAAGTTTATATGGAGGCTGATCGCAGGAATTGGGATGAGATAAAGTTTATCCAAATATAGAAGGATAATTAGAAGCATCATATTGAACATAATTACAAAAAATACTGGCTTTTTATAAGCATGGGCTATAAATTCTTACGCACGACCTCCATTATATGTTGAACAATGGTTAGACGTGGCTGTCTGTTACTTATTTATCTACATTATCGTGTTTGAAGGGAACTTGTTGATTTTAAGTTTACTGTGTTTTCCAATTTTACCAAGCAGTAGGCCCGACCTCATGTTAATTGTAGTAACGTCACCCTGATGTAACTACGGTGCCATTATTGTTCTACCAAACACACAATTTCTAGAAAGCGAAACATGTTTTGATGCTTCGCCTCTCCATGGTTCTAATTGGGGCTAGTGTTGCGACCACCGCAGTTTGATCACATGTTTTTGGGAGAACGCTTCGGGGACGTTGAGCTGAATGTAGAGCAGGAAAAGTGTGGACAAAGAAATGTGCGCTAAAATAATCATGATGAAAGCATGTTTCATTGTATATTTACCTTAATATTTCATTATACATTACGAGCCTACACGTGTGATGGCCAAATGACGGTTTCATTGGCGGTCTGCATGGCATATTGTGTTTGTCACGCGTTTTGTTTTGTTGTGGCAGGCGAGATTTTATGTTATTTCGTAAGCAGCCATAGGACAAAAACAATGTTGGTGGCCAGTGATTCAAGTCAGGAGTCCGCTCAACAACTCAACCGAGAGCTGAACAGGTCACGAATTAAAAGATCGCAGAACTAGGAAGAAACGAAAGCGATAATGATACCTCTGTGCTGTCCCCTCTCTCTCCTGCCTTACCGTTTGATGCATGCAGCTTCGAAACTGAGAATGTGTGACCAAGGGCCGTAAGATGACTGCAAGCCATGTTAGCTGTATACGATCACCAAGATGGTAGCGTTGAGTTTCATGTTCGAGCCGTAGCTGGATGTTAAAATTTTGTTATGTTTTTAAGCAGCGACAGTTCAGACATGGTTTAATCTTCAACGCTGACACCATATACATATTCAACATTTTGCTTGTTAATAATTGAAGTGATCGCAAGAAATTGAGGGCGATTTCGAGTTTTATCTTCTTTTGTCTCGGTGAAATGATAATTTGGCGTAAGGCACGGCCAGTGATCTGTAATAAAATTCATCATGCATTTCAATGTAGGTCTCTTCCTTCAAGTAATTAAGTAATTTTTCAAGTAAATAATTCGGAACCTATCTTTATTTATTAATTATCTGTAATGTCAATGATGTGCTGTTGCTATATGAGCTCCTGCAACATTTTTGGGCCGGATTTTCACTATGGTATTTTTGTTTTCATTAACTTACAATTTACATTAATTGTAAATCAATTCCAACCTAACGCTATCAAATTTCTCATAAATGTTATCATTAACAGTGACCCTTAGATTTTAAAAGACGTTAGGATTTAGCGAAGTGATGGGGAAGTATTTGCATATGCCAGGGATCCCCAGAAGCCAAGAATTTTATACTTTACTATTTAGCAGGGCAATTGAGTTGGAAATCAATGCATTCTGCAAAAAATCAATCTGCCAAATTCAACTGTTAACTGTGAGACCTTGTTAAAATTTTAACATTTCTTAGAAGATAGAAAGATTACGTCGAATAGTAAATAGAAAACAGAATCTTCTTCATCGTCACGTAATATTAATTTATCTTTAATCAAATATATGTATAAGGTTTTGTTGAAAAGATACCTCCCTAAATTGCCGCCACGTAGTTGTAAAATCTCCTAAAATCTTCTATTTTGGCTGGCAGGAACCAAGTTGAGTTCTCCGAACGCCACGGACCACAAGGCAGCCGCCTGATCGCCGCCCTGGGGTCCAACAGCTACAGGTTGCCCCTGGCCGGTTACGCCCCTAGAATTCGGTACCGGTTAAGATAGCTCCAGCTGCGCTAATTACAGTAATTTACGCTTCAAATTCATTCATCGTTTTTGTTTCATTCATTCATTTATTTTGCATTAAAATTCGTTTACATCTTGGAAAATCTTTAGATATCGTCTCTCCTAGAAGTCCAAGAGTGAAACCTTGATCGTATATAATCGCATCATACTTTTGTAATAGTGAAGAAATACAAATTCCACATCGAAACTTCATTTAAATTAAAATCATATTTAGCTATTGCATAAAATCGTGCAAGTAAATCATTGATAGTTTCCTGGCAGTTCATTTCTTTGAATGTGATACGCGATTCACCCGCTGCATGTGTTCGCCGTTGATCTGTCCTGAATTATGTTAACAATTCGTTTGTTCGAACTCAAAATATTTCCTCTGTAACGCAGGTTTATTAATTGGCTGATAATGCCACCCAGATGCATCGTACAACTTCAAGTTAATTCATTTATTTGTGTTGTATTTCCTGAAAATTCTTCATTTACAATAAACTGCAAACGAATACTTACCCAAACTAAAGCTACGAATCTTAATAATGTGTCCCCATCTTCTATATCTACCAAGCATAAATTTGTTACTTGCAAAGTGAACTGAATACTTACCCGCCGCTAAGCTATTCGTTCAGTAAAGTAGACGTCAGTAAACTAATTTAATTTGTTTACGTAAGCCCCGAATAGAGCTGAAGATGTGTCGACAAATTTGTCGCCATGCATATACCTGGGAAAAGGCGCGGCTGTAGTGTTTTGAGAATTGGTTGTTGAGAAATTAGAAAAGTATATTTTAAATAAATATTCCTCAGATGAGTCTTACTGATACATTGCTGTTGTTATTTTCATAAGTTTTGCTCATCCTCAGTCTTTGATTTTGGGCAAGTCGAACCCAATAAGGCTTTGTTAGGGGAAAGTCTGCGCCGTTCATCGAGTCAACATTATTATTATTTTCATGTGGAAGTGACGTGAATCTGCAATATCAATAAACTGGAATTAGGGTTATATACTTTGAATGCAGTTCGTTTGTATGTGAACTTATGTACTGATTTCTAGAAACAAAGCTTAGGGTTAGGGTTAGCTGTAGGCAAGACAAGAGGCAGGACGATATCGTGTACAATAATTGACTAAGCAATCGAAAATAGATTAATTTACCAATACCGCATTTCAAGAGAATAAATTAACAATCGTGGTCTCAAAGCGAAGATTATATTGCGTCTCAATGATTTACCGCAGCTTTTAGGAAGGAGGTGAATTTGAAACTGAGAAAAAAATCAGGTATAATCTAGACAGCGAGGAATAGTGAAGGATAGTTGGAGATTTTATATTGTAGAAGCACAAAAAAAACATATATATTGACGAATGAACCTTTCTTCTCAGCTGATTCACGAGAACACGTTTCCATAATATATGTTGAATAATCATTTAAATGAAAAATTCCATTAAGTAATTTACTTGGTGTGCATTATTAAAACGCAAATATGGAGCCCAAATCGAAATAAAGAAGTGACACATTCACACAAACCTAGAAATAGTGAAATGGCGCATCCGGCGTAAAACTATGCAGAAACTTTCGCGCAGTCCAGCGAGAGCTTCACTAACAACTTGAATACCTGGCAATTACCAGTCATTAGTCGGTTTTAAATGGACTCGACTGCCGCAAATATGTCGACTCTTGCATAAGCCCGGACAACGTTAGAAAACTGCAACAAGTGACAATGACAGAACTCCAAATTCGGGATTCCTCAATTGTAAACGTATTTATTAAAAAGAGGTGTAACCTTAATTAATTACAGGCTTTTAACTCAAAATTCAGGGAAAATCGGTATTTTAACTCATGCTCTTTAGCGCAGAACTCGGAAAAATTACGATTCCAGTGATATAGACCATCATTTGAAATATTTCATGCGTTCATTGGGTGCGCAGCCGCAGACCAGCAAATTAACGCTCAAATCAGCCCTGGAGCCAACATCAACCATCTAAATGCTATAGATATTGTCTGGCATGCATACCTTCATTGGTTCAGATGTACTTGAAGCCGATCGTGAAGACCTATCAATCACACAGAAACCGGCTTTCAATACTGTCAAGATATCATTAGATAAAAACAAATTCTGAAGCTCATACGATGACAATTTATAACCCGCTACCTCTTAGTGCAAATTCAAACAATCTGGACTTTTGTAAGTGGATGCACCGCTTCTGAACACTGCCTGCCATGCATACATTGAGCATGCGAAAACCTTCAAGTGAGCAAATGAGCAACGTCGCACCTGCCTGGTCCAACAATCGAGACTGTCATTATAATGTCCACGCCGAGGTTATAGATTCGTTAAAAAAAGTGAAACTGAAGGAACGCCTTATAACTCAGTGGAGAGCGAATTGGCACATTCAAGAAGAAGCGACTTCGATGATAACCTATACAGCCATGCGTCTCGAAACTTAAAGGATAAGGACCTACACCTGAGATTACAACCACTCGTAATTGATCCCATTACGTGATGCAAGATGTGCTGAAGCAAACTGGTTTGCACTCAATGAACCTGTTTCAGGATGAAAACGGCATCTTGTGGATTGGAGAAGACATCAAACGCTAGAACTAATGCAACGAAGAAAACACCATATCCTGCTGGCAAAATCTCTGCACAACATCGTAAAAATACTGAAGGGTCGCCTGCCGAAGACCACCACTGCCCTGGATGTAATGGACCATCATGATTCCTGCTTTCCAGAACGTAGCCTTCAACACTTCAAGCCGTCCGTATCTAGGCCGTGGGTCGAACAAGCCCTCGGCCGAACGGCCACATGTCGAAGGACGATAAATTTTGGAACAGAACTATGCTTTCTGAAACCTAACCACAGATGCGGTGAACGTAAAATTACGTAATTTAACGATGCCCCGAAGTCAGATTCGATCCGCGGCCTGGTGGTGCACGGCAGGTTCTATGCGAGGCCGGAGGAAGACAAAGCCGAGTGGTTCACGGCCTGTCTCTTATACACATCTAGATGTGTATAAGAGACAGCTGGAATACTGTTCAAGTCCTCATCTGTGAACACACTGCTGAAGAACTGATTAAGAACGTTAGCCTTGCCCTCATCAGAGGAAATCTTTCGTTGTTCTACTTTCAAATCAGATATACCGTCCTTTGACTTACACTTCGAACTAGCGTACAAAAAGAAGGCTTTCGGATTCTTTTTGGCATTCGTAATCATAATTTCATTATTATAACACACATTCATTCGACACCCATTCTCTAAGGAACAACTGCACTCTGCACTAGAAAATGAATTTGTCTTTTCGATTGTAACAATCTACTGCTCTTTTCTACGTTCCTAACATTCTATGGCCTTTGGGTTCGTGTTTGAACCCTGCAGAGGGCCCAGCTCTCGGAGCCGATTGATTTGTTCAAATCAGGTAGGGATTCGTCCAATTAAAACGGATAAATTTTCATTGGGATCGAACGAGATTTGCGCTCCAAGAATTAACACATGCTCTTCTTTTCCAAAATCTCAGTGGTTAAAAATTTTTCATTTAGAAAATATTTGTTCCAAGGAATAATCGAGGTTTGAAGTGTAAGTTGCGTAGTTAAATTTGTTTAATAAATTGGTTGCAGTTTACTGAAGATGCAACATCTCGACGAGGAAAGATCAGGCGCTGCCACTGGGACATTTTTCAATTGAGATGGTGAATAAAGAATGGTGTTTTTTATTAGGTGAAATGGACGGACACACGAATTCCTCAACATAGCCGGGTGTAAAAGAGTATTCTTTTATATCAGGATGACTTAATGAGAAACCGAGGCTATCGAAAATGTAGTGACAACACACATGTAAGAAAACGAAAATTTTGTAAATTAATGTGCACCCAAATACAAGAAAAAATCGTTTTAAGTTGACGGAATCGAGAAAAAAATCAATTCATTTTGCTCAGCGCAGGCAAAGAACCGACAATTTCAACAGTTGTTAACGATGACTTTAACGCATTCATGCCGATGCGATGCAATTACTTCAGCAAATTACATCACTCTATATTGAGAGCGTCTGCTATATTTAAATAATGCTCCCCATTTGTTTCACATCACAACAGACTGTTTCTGGCTTGAAAACCAAGTATCTGGAAAGAGTGTTCTGAAGTTGGGAGGCAAAATTTTGAGAAGGTCAATCTTAACGACTATAAACTAATCCAGACGTTTCAAGTGGCCGACTCGTAGATTCTTCTTCCCCCTTCAAATGCATCATGGCAGCAGCAATATAAAAATTTTCGTACCTTCTCAGAGTCAACTGTACGATACATAGTGGTTTATTTCGTCGATCATCAGGTTCGCTCATTCCCAGTCGTGGTAGCTTGCACGTCGAAAATAAGCGGAACTTTGTTGTTTGGTTTGTGGATTTAACAATTTGTCATAACTTTTCTAAGCTAAATATAATAGTAATGGGTGTTATTCAGCGAGTTGTGTAAGTATTCATTGTGCTAATGGTATGGAAAAATTAATACTATTGTACGACGTGATATATCGTTAAACGGTTAAAGTATGATTTGTAAAATAAAATTTTGTATGCTAATTGCAAAATAATTTTGTTTATGAAGAAAAGACATTTTTTGAGCCAATGCAACTATAGTAATAGTATATGATGCCTTATCAAACTAGAAAATGGTCACAAGACTAATGTAAATCAATAAAAATGCATTTTGAATAATAATAATAATCATGGTGCAATTCTATAGTTACCTAGCTTAGGCTAGCTAATATCACTTTTATCAGTAATAGCTATGAAAGAATATAGATTATAGTATTTTGAGATTTTGGACCAAAAACAGACTGTTCCACAGCACACTAGCACTCACAACTAGTTAGGAAAAGTCCTGTGTTTTTCTATAATATCATGACTCTAATATTGTATAATTTGGGTAGGTATGGAATCTTGCAACTCTAATGCGGCTGCGGCTGCCATCTGATCATGCCATGTATTTATCTTTTATTAAAAAACCGCAGTTTGCAAATATGTTATTTCATTAAATTTCAAACTATTGCAATTGCAATACTTGGTAGGTAGTTACTAGTAAGTACCATGCTGACATGCTCTCATCATAATATCCTACTGCAGTCTGCAGGATATTTTGGTTATTATTGGTTATGCAGATTGCAGGATATTTGGATTGAATGAATATTTAATTCTGCTTGGAATTAAAATTCAAGCAGAATCAGAAATAGGTACCTGGTCATGGCCATGCTTGCAAAGTTGCACTTGGGCTTATACATAGTGGCAAAGCAGAGAGTTTGTTAGACTCTCCTTCAAGTTAAGTTTCAAGTCCTATAAGTAGACCAGCTAACTGAGCTAAGTATTATGGCCACACTCAGGATGATGTATGTTTTCGGTGAATTTTCCCGCGTATTTTCACTTTTTTTAATCTATTGCTGTGCACAGTTTGCGCAATGTAATGAAAATTGATTCACTTGGCGCACGTGTTCGCGCAATCCCGGCCATCAATTCTACGTCGCGCTGCCGCGCACGAGCAGTTTGTGGAGGAACAGACGTAAGCCGCAGTTTACGATTACCGTACGTTCCGTATCCGCCAATATCTCTGCAAAATTCTCTTCCAGAGTCTGTAACTAATTCTACAGAATGAACAAGGTTATCATTACCATCAATAAAAGGAATTACTCTTCCTAATTTCCCAAGTACACAAAGGTGATCGCTATGAATTTGTACAATATCTCCTATCTCAACAGTATTACTAGAAGTTACATTGATGGAATGAGATCTTTCACGAAGTGAAGTCAGAGAGTCCAAATGATTGCAAGTTAAACATTTGAGAAGGATGGTCTTTTCATTCAGGGATGGGTCGCGAATATCTTCAATGTCAATGGGTTTGGAATTTACCTGATTTGACGACCATTAATCAATAGTGATGGTGTTATTGGTTGTGAATCATTGATATTCTGTAAGATAAGTCAATGGTCTGTTGTTTATTTTTGCTTCATTTAAGCAATTATGGTTTCCAAATCTGATTGCGTTATGTTACGTCATGTATACTTTGAATGTGAAAAATTATAACTATAATATGAAATTTGTTACGTAGGTTATCATAGAATGAATCACAGTAGAGTATCAAAATTGCAGTTCTGCCACCACCCTTCATTGAATTATCCCACCTTGTTTCTAAAATTCAACAATCTCTCTTCTAGCAAAGTTTGCGAAATTCATTATCTACATAAAATACTCTGCAGCAGTGGTCGAGTTCCAGTTGACATGACATCTGTTTGCTTGTTTGACAGTAATTTTGTAAAGGTTGCTTCAGATAAACTAATCATTGCCATTCCCATGTTTCACCCTCAATGTAACGTAGCTAACAATACTGAATGGCATTATTCATATAAACTTGTATCTATTAAACTTTTACATCTTGAGATCTGATGGAAGCGGTGAGCGTCCCTAACAATAGGGGGTTTTTTTTGGAACCTTTATTGTTTTGGAGGGGGGTTTGGCCCCAAAAAATATTTCAACATGGCTATAATTAAAAAATATAATTCCTTGTAGTTAATAAATATGAAATCTCTCTGTTAAAAAGTTAGATTTCATTGGTCAATAAAGTTTATATAAACTACACGAGTCGAACCAACAATATTAAAATACAAGACATGTCCGGGTTACTTCTGACGTTCCGCTTATCGGCTACAGAACATACGGTAATCGTAAACTGCGGCTATTAGAGACACGGAATGTAAACAGGCGGTGTTGACATATGCTTGGAGAAAATTTCTTCTAAAATAAAGTTCTAGATTTCTCATTCACCAAATTTCCGTGTCAAGAAAAATTATACGTTACTGAAGGATAATTAAAGGCATGCTGTACTGAGTATTTGTCTGTTCCTCAACAAACTGCTCGTGTGGCGTAGAATTGATAGCCGGGATTGCGCAAGCGCCTGCGCAAAGAGAAAATATTTAGATAATTTTGCACAAACTGCGCGGTCCTATGACTTCCAAAAACTCATTCCCCAAAAACATACATCATCCTGAGTGTGGCCTCAATGGCAAATAAGAGCATCTATTTGGAAGGAAAGAAAGAGTTCAAATTCTAAATCTGATCTTCAAACTTGAAGTGTTGAATGATGCATATTCTTACCAGCAGTATGTTTTAAACTGGCAATGCTTGCGTGTGGTCGATGCCTGCCTTGCCAGTTCCAAACTTCCATTGTCATCTTCACAGAGCAGAACCGACTAACGTTGGAGCCAGAGATGTGTGAAAACTAATTTTTTTTAATGTAAATTTAATTGTAAACCAAGTTATATTTTGACTGCTTACCACTGGCATTCATAAAATTGTGAAGTGGCCAATGCAATGCACAAGTGGCCTACACAATTAAATAATCCCATCCTTCTAAGGCCACTGGACCAAACAAACTAACCATCTTCCACCTCAAATATCTTGGACCTATTGGAATTAGTTATCTGACACGCCTTTTCAATGAGTCCCTCTGAACAGGTTGAATTCCTGACATTAACAAATCCGCCAAAATCATACCACTGCTCAAACCCGGTAAACCGGACAATGACGCTAAATCCTGCCAACCAATCTCCCTGCTTTGCTTGCCATCAAAGTCCTGGAAAGATGTTTGCTACCTATTATCACCCAACACCTGCCCCTAGCCAATCATCAACAAGGATTCCAGCCTGGATATTCAACCACGTCTGCACTCACTCTTCTCTCTACAGACATCATCTACGGTCTGAACCAAGAGGCCTGCTCACCAAACCATTATCGCCGCACTGGACCTCACCAAAGCTTTTGACACTCAACCTTCGGATACTAATCGACGACCTTCTCGCCTTCCCACTACCCAGACCTATCACCCACTCGATCTCCAACTACCTACATGGTCATTCTGCCTCAACGGAATTCCGCCATCAAAACTCTTAACACTAAATAATCCACGCATGTGTTCCACAGGGCTCTGTCCTGTCTCCTACCCTCTTCAATTACTATGTCTCCAAGGCACCCCATCCACCATCCAATATCAAGATCATCTCCTATGCTGACAATTTCACAATCTACATCACTGGTCCCAATGCTGACATTCTCACCCAGCAACTCAATGATTACCTCCCTCAACTCTATAACTTTTTCACTCACCATAACCTGGAAATCTCTGCCAGCAAATCAACAGTCACCTTCATTACACCACACATGGCCCAGTACAGTCACCACCCTCAAGTCAAGATCAACAATCAACTACTCCCACTATAACACAACCCAAAAATCCTTGGCTTAACCTTTGACACCATGCTCACCTTTACCACCCACCACAGAACCACTGCAGCAAAAGCCTCAAAACGTAACAACATACTGAAAGCACTCTCAGGCACCTCCTTTGGACAAGCCATGGAAACTCTACTACAAACATACAAAACCATCGGCCGCCTAATAATTGAGTACGCCTGCCCAGCCTGGTCTCCTGTCACCTCTCCTACCAACATCACCTGCCTCCAAACAGTTCAAAACTCTGCTCTGAGAACCATAACTGGTTGCCACTACACAACTGCCAAACATCTTCACTCTGAATGTCAAATGCTCACTGTTCAGCAACACATGGACCTCCTCTCAGCCCAGTACCTTCTGCAGAGCCACCTCCCTCAACACCCCTGCCACCAAATCACAAGACCGCACCCCCAATCCAGCAACATAAGAGATACTCTTTTCACCAAATGCATAAATGCAGTTCAACCTTCACTCCCAACCAATATTAACAGTGCCACCCTCAAAGCAGCTAGCAGCACTCTCCATTCCAATGCTGCCCAAGCTGCCACAGACTCATACCACCCAGTACAGCTCAACAGCTGGCCTCCTCCATGCCCAGAAATAGATAAATCTGAACAAACACTTCAAAGATCCGCAAGACAAACATTGGCGCAAATTTGCTCCGGCCACTGTATACTCCTGAACAGCTGTAAAAGCAGAATTCATAATAACATAAAATAACCTGTGCAACTACTGCCACCTTTCCCTGGATGATGTGCCCCACCTCTTTGACTGCCCTAACAACACAACACCCCTCGGCACCATAGACCTTTGGAGGGACCCAAATGCGGTTGTGCGCTGGCTCCAGCGACGGCTAGACCAGTGACGCCAGGATCTGGCGCGGGGCAACAACAACAACAACAACATAGAATTGTGAAGCAAGGCATATGCTTGATTTGCATTCAGAAATCGTATGTTCACCCTAGAAAAAAACGTGTTCTCAATTGCCACTAAGCATAGTGGCAATCGAGAACATGTTTTGGTGAGTTGGTATACAATGGAATTGACGCTCTTTCTGCATTTTCTTCAAAATTTGGAAGTATCAATATATATATTTATTTATTTTGGCAACTTGATTAAATTTAATTAAATTAAATTTTTATGTTTCTAATTTTTCATTTGCATAAACTGAATTTTAATTATAAAGAAAAATTTTGTGTACTGATCACATTTCTTGAACTCTTCAAGTGCGATTTAAACCTTCAATAGGCAAAATTTGCAGAAATTCATATAAATAAATATATTGTATAATACTTCTTACTTTCTTGAAATGGTTTCTGAAATTTTAATTTCTGGATATTTCAATGCTTGCCCGCTAAAGGGTTAAAAGAACATGGTATTTCAAGATTTTGAACTGATCATCAATGTTTACAGACTGCTTAACAGTGCACAGCACACTAACACCACCTCTCAAGACATACAATGGTGTACTAAATAAACATTACTCAGCATTGGTCAACAACAGCAAAAGTTCCAGGGATCAACCGACAAGAAATTTGAAGAAAGTACCAATCAAAGTCAGGTTTAATGCCTAAATAATATCAAATATTCAACTTTATGCATGGATTTTAATGCTGTTAACATTGAGAAACTTTTAAGGAAGTCTCTCATATGGTGGTCTTCTAAATGACTATCTACCTATGGAATTTAGGAGCAGGCCGGGTAAAATGGGAGTGCACACCCTAGAAAATTAGTGGATGTCCTGACAGACTGCACTACAACGCTTCAACAAGAAAATCACTGTAATTTCCTCGACATTTACCACTCATGAACTACTACTTAAATCCTGTCCTCATGTGTGGAGTGCACTGGACATGGTGGTGACTGTCCAGATCCTGGAATTCCACAATGTTCTCTTATCATATGCAATTGGAAAAAAACTGTAATTTGACTATATTCAATTGTAACCGCTTCTAGAATCTGTTAGTCCATTTGGTCTGGTCAAATGTATGGCAAACAAAAGTCTATTGACATTGATTGAAAATTTAAAGATCTAAACATGTGTTTATGCTGCTGATTTAGCAGAATTTTTTTGCCCCCATATTTCTATGCTTTGATATAAGTGAAATTCATCACCTGGAATGATAATTTTCAAGTAGAATGGGAAAGCTCATCATGTGAATTCTCCATTACTATTCTGTATTAACTAAGTCTTCAGCAAAAAGTTTTCTATGAACTGAGTGATGAGAAAAAATAAAACAAAAAGTAATATTCATTCTATTAAAAGTAGAATAAAATTAGTAACATAGAATGAATTTTATTTGTTGGTATTCAATGATAATAAGTATTGATTTTTCAATTTTATAAAATTTAATAAGAAGTGAAGCATATTTCAAGTCTAGAATGGCTCGTGTAAAGATTGCAGCAGCAACCAAAGAACTACTTTCTTGTTTAATATGATTTACCAATAAGATGTCAAATTCTATTTAGGCATAGTTTGTTAAAGTGTTCCAGCAACATATTTTCTGTTAGGTCCTAATTATTTATTTATTTTTGGCCCACAAAATTGCTTCATGTGATGTCACATGAGGCGTATCACGTGTGATGTCATCGCAAGCTCCGCCTCAGTAGTCCAAACTCTCTTGTTGTGACTTGTGAAGCTTTCAGAGCAAATATGGCAATGCATTCTCCATGTTTCAACCTCCGTTTCCTGATAGCAGTTATTGTGAATATTTTTTAATGTGATATTGTGAATCGTGAATTCAATTGTGATATTGTCAACAGTCTAATGTTGCACTTCTAACATCTTGAGATACACATTTGCAAAAATGCAAGCCAGTGCTTTTCTTAAGCTAAAGTGGTGTGAATTGTAAAACTCAAAATATGAACAAACGAGTGCTTGAAATCATAACCTAAATAAGTAAGCAAACTATTTTACTGCTCAATTAATCAGTTTATTAATTTACTTTGTGAATCATCATTGTATTGTATTTGCTTAGGTATTAGTAATTCCGGTCACTGGGTGCTGGTATCACTAAGTTTAATTTAACAATTTTATTGACAATTTTGTTGTATAATTATAGTAATTTTTGCCAATGACCATAAGAATATAAGTTGCCAGATTTATTAGAAAGTTATAATGATTGAACCTTGGTGCAATAAATATCAATAAGGATGATTCAAGGACATTTGCACAGTTGCACTATAATTATTCTATCTGATATTGACTGAATCTGAAATTTCCACATTAGTGAGGTCATGAGTCCATGCAGGCCATGGAATAGATAAAAAAGTTTAAATTCTTGAAATGTAAATTATGTACAAAATTTAAATTTATGAATGGACAATAAGTGTGTGTTTAGTCAAATTCATGTTTATAAAAAATTTTTTGATGCAGATGCCTATAGTTTGACTTATTATTGTAATTGTAGGAAGCAGTGAAGTTTGATAAAAAGTCAAATATGGTCTAGTCTCACAGATTATGCCAGGTTAACCTTGAATTTTTGAATGAGTTATATTAAACCATTTTATTACTCATATAGGTATGTGATTAAGCATCTCAAGCATCTTTCCTAGAATATGCAAAATATGCCAATGATTTATTATGTTCATAAAAATTTATTAAGTGATGAAAAATTTGTTACACAGTTCCTCTCGGCAGGACAGTTTCCTTAGATTTGTCAGATTTTTTTCTCTCACAATCATATACTAAGCAGGGTTGGCAATGATTAAATCAAAATGATTAAATCATGTGATTAAATCACTTGATTTTTTTATAAAAAAATCATGATTTTTTTTATTTTTTCGATTTTTTTGATTTATTTGATTTTTTCATATATTTAAATATATTGAGTGGCAGTCTTTAATTTATATNTTAATTTACTTTGTGAATCGTGATTGTATTGTATTTGCTTAGGTATTGGTAATTCCGGTCACTGGGTGCCAGTATCACTGAGTTTAATCTAACAATTTTATTGACAATTTTGTTGTATAATTATAGTAATTTTTGCCAATGACCATAAGAATATAAGTTGCCAGATTTATTAGAAAGTTATAATGATTGAACCTTGGTGCAATAAATATCAATAAGGATGATTCAAGGACATTTGCACAGTTGCACTATAATTATTCTATCTGATATTGACTGAATCTGAAATTTCCACATTAGTGAGGTCATGAGTCCATGAAGGCCATAGAATAGATAACAAAGTTTAAATTCTTGAATTGTAAATTATGTACAAAATTTAAATTTATGAATGGACAATAAGTGTGTGTTTAGTCAAATTCATGTTTATAAAAAATTTTTTGATGCAGATGCCTATAGTTTGACTTATTATTGTAATTGTAGGAAGCAGTGAAGTTTGATAAAAAGTCAAATATGGTCTAGTCTCACAGATTATGCCAGGTTAACCTTGAATTTTTGAATGAGTTATATTAAACCATTTTATTACTCATATAGGTATGTGATTAAGCATCTCAAGCATCTTTCCTAGAATATGCAAAATATGCCAATGATTTATCATGTTCATAAAAATTTATTAGGTGATGAAAAATTTGTTACACAGTTCCTCTCGGCAGGACAGTTTCCTTAGATTTGTCAGATTTTTTTCTCTCACAATCATATACTAAGAGTGGCTTTCCTGTTCATGTAGAATTAATTATGATTTTTAATTACAGGAAACCTTCAACACAGCGTGGCAAACGAGCTCTAGAAGCAAGAGCACCCAAAGTCATAGAAAATGACAAGAAAACTTTATTCATCCATGGGCAGAAAACCAGTCCAATTGGCAGAGATTTTTTGAAATCTATTGTGAGTTAGCCTGCTTGTGGACTGATTTCCTCTATTTTTCCAGATTTGTATTCCCATTAAATAGTATATAAATGGAAACTAAAAAGCAACTTGCAATATTTTTTCCTGTTATAATTTCTACTAGAGAATGGATTTAAAGCTGAATCCTCTTGATATTTTGAATTTTCTTTGTGCAAAATGTGCTGTAATGTTCTGTGTCTTTTTCAGTATGCATTCAAAAGGATCAATTCTATTTATTTTGGACGGAAAAACCCCATTTTCCCCTTTGAAGAGGTTGAGAAACTTGAAAGGCTCTCAAAGTTGAATGATACTTCACTTTTTGCCCTCACCACACACTCAAAGAAGAGGCCCAATAATGTTATTTTGGGTGAGTTGCGAGTTGAATGTTAGAAGCAATGGGACTTCATTGTTGTTTTTTCTGGCACCATTTGTCAATGGAAAAACGGTATCTTTGTTTGCATCGATTATTTTTGCCCTTATTTTGCCAATTTTGCCCTTGCCTTTTGCCAATTTTGCCCTTATTTCAATGCTGGATGTGAAAATCAAAAAAATTATTTACACTCAAAATGAAGGTTAAAGTCTTTCAACAAGAAGAAATTTCTTTTCATGTCATTTTATAGAAGAAATGTATTTGAAACAATTAGAAAATTAAAAAAATTGAAATATTTATTCAAAAACAATCTAAATCCTAAATGTCAATGCAGATCTCATCAACTACCACTTCTTGTTTTTCCTAAGGAACTTTCATCAACCAAGTAATGTGTAATTTATCAACCAAGTAATATGTAATTTGTAAAGACCAATGTTAAATTTGGGGTATAGTTAATTGTAACAATTTTGTGCAGATGATTTGTATTAATAACTCTGATTATTTGGATGCAGGTCGATTGTTCAACCACCAAGTGCTTGATATGATGGAGCTGGGTATTTCTGACTGGCGAGATCTAGAAACTTTCTGCAAGAACAAAGTTGGTGCTGGCACCAAGCCATGCATCCTCTTCCATGGCGTGGGCTTCACTCAGTCTCCTGAGTATGTGCGTCTCAAGTCCCTGCTGCTTGACTTCTTCAGAGGGCCTCAGGTCACTAATATCAGTCCAGCAGGTTTTGAGCTTGCAATCCAGTTTACAATGTTTGAAGGAAAGATCTTCATGCGCTGCTACAAGTGAGTACATTTTTGTATCTATGTTATTGCATGTCAAATTCTGGATGTGATGTGTACATTTGTGTATGAAACTAACTCAACCTTACCCAACTTTTTATGAGTGAACTTTTTGCTCTTAACTGTTATTTATTTTTGTGCTCATAGAATTATTGTACGAAATAAAGTTATTGCCAGCAAAGAACTTCCTCAGAGTTGTGGAACAATCCTCCAATGGATTTTCTGAATGCCTTAATATGGATCAAAAGAATACGACTTATTCTATATGGTACTGTAGTCAAATAATTGATGTTTAACTCTTCCGTGGATGATGCATTTTTGTATAGGTTTGTTATTATTTGTTGTTTTAAATTTTCAGCCCTAGAGAAATGTGTCTTACTGAACAAAAAATGTGCAGAATTCATATGTTACGGCTATCACGTTCTGTAAGTTATGAAAAGCATGCCCTGCAAGTTACAATTATCACGTATTTCCAGAATCCTACTGAAGAAGTCAGGTGTGGAAGTGCCCAGGGTGGAGCTGCAGGAGATCGGGCCGTCTCTGTCGTTCACGCTGCGCCGCTCCAAGCTCGCCTCCGACGACATGCTTAAGACGGCGTGCAGGAAACCCAAGGCTGTGCTGGTCAGTCTTTTACTCACGTTATTACTCCGCTCTCGAGCCTAGTGTGACGAATGCATGGTGTAGGCATCCATTAGAAAATATTACTGTTCTGCATGGAGTGGATTACATGGCCAAATAAATGATTTTAATATGATTTTGGCCAAATATGGCCAAATCAAATGACAAGTATTTTATAGATGATTAGTCACACTCATTTCCCTTCCGTCTATTTGGACTAATTTGTATAATCACTTTGAGTTCTACTCGAAGCCTGCAGCCTACCTTCATTATTATGGCGTTTGTGGAGTATTTTCCGCTGTTCTTGTTCTGTCTCATGAAGTTGACTGCGTCCTCGTATTGAGGAAGTTCCATTATGGCATTAAATTCTTGCCACTGGCTGCTGCTTACTGAAATTGGCCGCATCTTATGTATCCTTGTATGTACGAGTATTTGGGGAATAATTGTTGGATGGATGCTGGAAACTTGTGTTGCTGTTGCCACATTGTCTATAGTTTTGTAATGTAACACATGTTTGTTTGCAGCCCAAGCCTGTGAAGAACATCTCTAAGAACGCCCTGGGCACCAAGCTCGGCCGCATCCACATGACGAAGCAACACCTCAAGGATCTGCAGGTCAGGAAGACGCCGGCCATCAAGAAAGCAAAGAAGGACCAAATTCAAAAGAGGAAAATGGAGAAAAACCTTGCCAACGCTGCAAAGGCGGCTAATTTAGTGAAATAAATGTTCTATTTATCGGGTTATTTTTTGCCCATTGTTTTGCTCAGTTATATGTCGGAAAACTAGCACCTGCTTACATCGAGAATCCTTGCTTCATTTTTAAGTAGGAAAAACTAAGTTGTTGCATTCAATTTGGCGGGTAAATGCGAGATATTTTCAATAGCTGAGTTGGGTAAAATATGAAGTATATTTGAATCGTAGTTACACTTTGTTTAAAAAGTAATTTTTTTGAAGATCAGCTCATGCGGAGTAAGAGGAAGAAGAGGAAATAAAGAAAAATTTTTCCCTGGCTATGATTAAGTAGAGTTGCTCAGCTCTTAAGAGACTCCACCGCAAGGGGCAGGAGCCAAGCTCCTGCTGGAGATATCTGACGCTCTCCCGGTGCCTGAGTCAAGCCTTTCCTTGTGTTTTTTATTTATTTTCCATGGGTAACCTCAAGTCAAGACTAAATTTACAGGATACGTTAGTGAACTTCCTCTCCACTAAATATAAATTTACCGGAGAACTTTTGATGAACTTAAAGTTGAATGTACATGATATAAATTTTCATCTCGTGTTCTTGCAAAATATTTCTTAATGAAGAAAGCTGTTGATTTTCTGTTAGAAATCCTTTCTAGTTTACTACACGTTATACTTAGGCCAAATTGTTATTTGAAATTTGCGGAGAACAGGCATATTGGTTCTTAACATAAATAAACGAGCTAGTGCACTTAGGCGTGTGTGGTGCGTGTATGCATCGGCGCTTCTTGAGGTGTTGAGTTGCTGTTGACTGCAAAAATTAGCTCTCAATGAAACAGTTTGCATCTGGAAACTAAGTAAGGAGTGTTCTAGAATTTTTTTTGCCGCGCTATGGTTGGAGCCTGTGGCGAACCAATGATGGACGTGAAGTCCTCAATTTGATCAAATGCATGCAGTGATTGACTTGATTTGTGCCAAGAGTATTGGTTAAAGAGAATGTCTCTCGTACGGCGCTGAGCTGCATAAAATCACCTGGCAATTGTCCGTAAGGTAGGGAAATGGCTGTTAATTTTAGTTCATCTACGGCAACTGATTGCATTTCCTTTGTCCAGGTTATTAGTAGGGCTTATAATTTTTTTGGCAATGCGCGAATATCTGCGGAAAAGTTCCTATTACAAGTCACTGCTGAGAAATGCAACAGTGAACCATCTCTCTAGCAGAGCTTCGTCCGACACGTCTGGCAACGTCATCGCTCGCTTCAGCAATGGGTGAGAGTCTGTAGGAGTTCGTATGGCACAAATCGTGCCTTGAAATTTTATCCTGTATGCTTGGAAATTTGATGGAATAAACAATGGGCAATATAAAGTATCGGTATTTCGAGAGATAGAGTTCAGGCCTCACAATCTTCGCCTTCACGTGGAAACTTGTAAATTGCTACATTGTAGGGAATGCATGTTATTAATTGGAAATGTTTTTAAGGATGCGATTTGAAGGTGTTTATAAAAGATTTTCGAAATCATTCTTTCCCGTCTCCACATTCTAAGGTTTTATAATAAACTATTTTGTGAGTTATTGAGGTCAAAGCCTGATTGAAAGTTTTGCCTGAAAACCTCAAAAAATAGTCCTAATATAAGAACGCTTGCCCTGCAGCCGCAGCCTAACCCTGGAGACTGGGCGGCATGCGCGCATGGCGGACGGTTCGGTCGTGGCCACAATGGGCAACACGTCGGTGCTGGTGACGGCCACAAGCAAGCCTTCCTCGACCCCTCAATCCTTCCTGCCCCTGACGGTGGACTACAGGCAGAAGTACGCCGCCGCAGGCCGCATCCCCACCAACTACCTCAAGAGGGAACTCGCTCCCTCCGACCACGAGATTCTCACAAGCAGAGTTATCGGTGCGTCTCGTCGGAATGGTGCATTATTGTGCCCATCATCTAGCAATTGATTAAGCGTACGAACCTGTAGTGTGGATTGAAATAATCTAATTTATCTGACTAACTAAATCTAATCTAATTGTTCTTAGTTTGTTTTAGGTAGCCGACTATTTCGAGTAAAGGATGTTGTCTGTAAGCAGGTTTAGCTCAGGATGAAGCTGCGTGATAAAGAATTCAGTTAGATAACAAGTGATTGCATAACGGTATGTGTGCTGTGCTGGCCTGTAACTTTATTCGAAGTTGTGAGGGATTCCTGTAATATGAACCTTTGAAACACTCGAAATAAAACTTTCTTAATGCGCTATTGCTCTTCAGATGTATTCTGCTTAACTTTCATGGTGCTCCATGAATTCTAGTAATTCTAACAGCTTCTATTTGATTGTTGAAAGTGTGTTACTGTGGACTGGGTGGAATTATCCAGCAATTTTTTTCTATTCTTTTGATGGGTCTTTTAAATCATTGTAATCTTTTTTTTTTAGGTTGTACTCGATGAAAAATTTTACAGGAATATGGAAATGCCTCGAATATGGCTTGCGTATTATAAATACGCAAATAAACGTATTAAAAATACACAAATCAACGTACTATATTAATCAGAATAATTTTTATTTCCAGATCGATCTGTGCGGCCAATTTTCCCGGTTGGTTTCATGGACGAGACGCTGCTAACGTGCAGCCTGATGGCCGTGGACGGCTTCAACAGTCCCGACGTGATCAGCATCAACGCTGGTCGGCAACCTGTACCGTTAATTATCTTCTTGAATACCATGAAAATGACATTGTACTCCAAACCTGCAATTCATAAATTTTCAGAACTGTTTAAAAGCAGTAATATTTAGATAAATAATTTCTCTTGAAACTTGCAGCGTCTGCGGCGTTGGCTGTATCACCCATCCCTTGGGGCGGGCCGGTGGGAGCTGTAAGGATGGGCTACAGTGACGACGAGCTTCTGGTGAACCCTACGAGGAGGGAGCTGCAGCACAGCGAGCTGGACCTCGTCGTTACGGCGGGGCCCAAGAAAACTGTCGGTCAGAGGCTTTATGTGTAGTCGTTGCTCGTAGTCTCATAATTCTTGTTAACTAAATATGCATTTTATTGTTAAGTTCAGCCTGTTTATGTGGCCTAGTAAGCTGCGTGCTGTTGCGTGCAATTTTTCAGGCGTTCAATAGTGTTAAGTACACTCCTGTTTTAGATTCCATTGACTGGTTTTGGTTTTAGTAAGTTGAATTGACTGAAACTGAAGAATTTCAAAGCCTAAAAGCCACAATAAAAGCCAGAAAAGCCACAATATGTGTTTTGAAAGGCATTGTAAAAGACTAAAAATGCATGATAACCTTCATTTCAACTTCTCTTTAATTATTATACTAATCTTCCGACATTTATTTCGCCCACAGTTTCGCTTCATAAACTGACAAATTTACTCAAAAACATTAATATTCAAGATCTGTGTTGCAATATCATCATTGTGAGCCTCTGAGGGCATTTGTTAGAACCGCCATCTATTGGTCGGGGTGTTGCTACAGTGGCTTCCTACCCCTTGTGTCTACGTGAATTAATATGCGTACAAATATTGCCATGCGGCCTCCTACTTTTATTGTTTCTCAAATCAGGAACTGAGTAATAATGTGTTCTCAAGTTTTCATTCAACTCTTCAAATCGAGAGTTTTTTCTCTCTCAGAATTCAGGATGTCTTCATCTGTATAGTAGGCAGCAGCATAATACATTTTATGCTAGGCCGTCATGTTGACAAGAAGTCGTTATTGCTTCAACTTTTATGATCAAATTCGTCTATCTACTACTATTGTTAATTAATTTCATCGATTAATAGATTTACAAACGCTCAGTGCATCAAGCTTGCGACGCGGCCTAGAGGCTGACAAAAATCAGCTCTTCTACAGTCTTCTCTCTAATGAACATCTTTATCCCTTTCGCGGCTATTGACCATGTAATGATAGCATTTAATTAATTCTTTAAAGTTTGGAAGTAAATATTAGTAAACACTTACTCTAATTGTGCTTGCGTGCGGAAAGGTTGACAATGAAGCTATATGGCCATTGATGCTGCAGGCATGCTGCATACGCGCTGGCTGTTCCATTGTTCCATGTTGTTGGTATACGGTACGATTTGATGTATATTAATTATGCTTGTATGTCAGTAATGTTGGAGGGCGGATGCAACAACATCCTGCTACCCAAGCTGCAGAAGGCCATCAAGGCGGGCGTCAAGGAATGCCAGGTTGTGGTGCAGGCCATACAGAAGCTCGCTGAGCGCTACGGCAAACCCAAGAATTCTTTCCAGAAGCCACAACTTCCTCTTGAAATATTTGAGGCTGTCGAGTAAGTGCTAACATTCTGCTATTATTTAACGATTTTGTTACATATGTATTGAGAAATGAGCTACGCGTTACGAGAAGAGATTTGATCAAGTTACGCTGGTAATCACTGTACTTTGGGCTGATTGGGTTGGGTTATAACTGAACTGTGCGTTAAGTAATCACAATGTATAAAAGGTATGTTTTCACTTCTTATTTTTAAATGAATATTTTTCAATATTTTGTGTATCGTAGCTTCTAAAAGCTTCTAAAGAATTTTAACAAGCTTTGCAAAATTTGCGTAATAATTTTTCTGTTAAAGCCCCTGCATTACTCACGTCCCCTTTCTTGGTCCTCCATCGTACAAGGAATTCTATGATGGTTTAGGCACGTGAATACCTTGCATTGTATTCAGCCATACCTGCCGCCGTTCTCAGATCTCTGATCAGCGAGCGGATCACGGAAATATTCCAAGACTATTCCTACGACAAGCAGTCGCGTGACGCAGCCATCACCGCCGTGCGAAGAGACGCGAGCGCGACGCTGGCTCAGCAGTTCCCTGACCGCAGCGCCGAAGTCGAGAGCGCCTTTAATGAAATCACTAAGAAAATATTCCGGCAGCTGGTGCTGGAAACCGGTGTTAGGTGCGTAGTGTCTGCCTTGGGTTGCTTTTTAATCGTTTGAACCTCAGTGAGGGATTTCGCTCTGCATTTAAACTTGTGACATTATTTTTTCCTGCATGTGACTGTAAGATGAGTATATTTTCTGATGGTCTATTTGGCCTTAGAGAATTAAGACGCTGGCACTATCAGTAACTGAAAAAATTGTCGAGAGACACCACAAAAATTTCTAAAGACACCACATTCCGAGGATTATCAAATGAATTTTTGCACAAAGATTCAACTAATTTAATTTGGAAAACATGAAGATCTAAGATCTAACTACCTATAGCAAGCTGAAAAATTCAAAATATTGCTTATTTGTTAGATGCGACGGCCGCGGGTGCAGCGACCTTCGTGCGATGCAGTGCAGGAGTGACGTGTTCCCCGCACTGCACGGGTCGTCGGTGTTCCAGCGCGGCCAGACGCAGGTGCAGTGCACCGTAGCCTTCGACAGCCTGCACGCTGACAGTCCCCTCAACCCCCTGCTGCAGGCCACCGGGTCAGTCCACGCATTGCGTCTCTCACAAAATATCTTAGCAATGTTAGGCATCCGCAATGTTATTGTTTCTGGAATGCCTGAGATTTGAGATAATTATTTTTATCATTCATCTATCAGGGATGATCATTTGATTAGTTATTCGCAGGTTTCTGATCTATTTTGTTCACAGAGGAACCAAGGACAGAAATTTCCTGCTGCACTACTCGTTCCCTTCGTTTGCAACGAACGAGCTGGGGCGCGGCGGCGCTGTTACGAGGAGGGAGATCGGCCATGGAGCTCTAGCTGAGAAAGCTCTGCGCCCTCTCCTCCCCACCAATCATCCCATGACAATACTCCTCTCAGCGACTGTACTGGAAAGCAACGGTAACTATCCTGGCAGTTGCTTAAAAATTTTACCCTTTCTGGGGTTACTGTGCATCATCCAACACAATAAAAACAAGCCCAACAACGCGCACATACACGTCTGCCAACGCTACCAAGTCCCATAAGTCCATAATCAACTCTTAATCAATGTAATAGAATGCGTGGCCTGACAATCCACTTAATAGAACTTTCTGCCTTCCCGCGTGGATTGTCTGTCTGGCGTTTCTTCGCATAGAGCATTAGAACAACATTCATTACAGGCTACACAACAATCACATGGTTCTCTTCAATGGTCGTTGGTGTAAGAATGTAACCCGCCTACAAATTCGATTGAAAAAATTGCAACTTAAAATTATAGAAGTAAATGCAAATTTTTCTTGTATTGTATCTAGATTACTTTAAGAAGTTTTTAGTTAAGTCATTGGAAGTTCATTCTACCTCTACTTATGATCTTCAACTTCCCTGTGCATGCATTGTTCTCATCGTTATAATATTCCTTCTCACCCGAGTGTTATTTACTGTGACACAGGCTCGTCATCAATGGGTACGGTGTGCGGCGGCAGCATGGCTCTCTACGACGCTGGAGTGAAGCTCACCGCACCCGCCGCTGGTGTAGCGCTGGGTCTCATCTCCAGCAGCGACGACAGCGGCAACATCACCGACTACAAGATCCTCACTGATCTGCTGGTGCGGCATACAAGGGGACTGCCTGAGCTTTAATCTAGTCTGAATTTGTACGGAGACATCAGAGGTGCAGCATAAGTGGGAGGCTTAAGTGCCTGTCGGGTGGCATGTTGTTGTTGTTGTTGGTTGCGACCGTCACGCACGCCGGGGGGGAGGCTCTGGTGGCGGGCGGGGGGCCGGAACCGGAAGAGGTGGGAGGTGGGCGAAGGCAGGGAGGGTGGCTAGGAAAGCCGCTACCTCCACGGGGCTGTCCCACAGTGAGGAGACGCTGTCAACAATGTCTTCACAGAATTTATTTTAAACCTAGAAGTACAGAAACTGTAAAAACTGAGTCCTAAACCAGAAAATGAACTCTTTCTAAAAACAGAACATTTAAAACTATTGCCATCTCTATGAACCAAACAGTGTAAAAATGATAATTTGTTTTCTACTTCAGGTTCCATGGTAAACTTGATATTCGTATGTTTACTATTCAGATAATTTAGAAATAAAGTCATGTGAGATTGGCATCAAAAGAGTAAAAAAGTGTCATCTATATACCTTTTGTAAAAAACAGGTTTAAAGCTAATAGGGCAGTCATTTAACCATATTGTTTCGTGGAAGCACATAAAAATATTTGCAAAAGTTGGCCCTAATGGTAGACCCATGCCAAGACCCTCACACTGTTGATAAAATTTCCCATTGAACATGAAAAAAGAATTCAAAACCGACAGTTCAAGAAGGTTTTTAAAAAGTGTCTTTGGAAGTCCAATTATAGTAGCACCAGGATTAGTAAATAAAGAGTCCCAAACAGATGTCAATAGTTTCACGTACTGGAATATTTGTAAATAAATTTTTAACATCAAAAGAGGCCATGAATAATGTATTAGCATTTTTTATAGTCAAAATTTCATTGGAGAACATATGAGAATTTTCAGTTGTATATTGATTTTATATTGATTTTGCGTGTATAATACTCCTAGTTTCAATTTGGCTAAATTTCTCGTACCTATTTTGTCTCCATACACGCAAAATCAATATACAACTGAAAATTCTTATATGTTCTCCAATGAAATTTCAACTATAAAAAATGCTAATACATTATTCATGGCCTCTTTCGATGTTGAAAATTTATTTACAAATATTCCAGTACGTGAAACTATTGATATCTGTTTGGGACTCTTATTTACTAATCCTGGTGCTACTATAATTGGACTTTCAAAGACACTTTTTAAAAACCTTCTTGAACTGTCGGTTTTGAATTCTTTTTTCATGTTCAATGGGAAATTTTATCAACAGTGTGAGGGTCTTGGCATGGGTTTACCATTAGGGCCAACTTTTGCAAATATTTTTATGTGCTTCCACGAAACAATATGGTTAAATGACTGCCCTATTAGCTTTAAACCTGTTTTTTACAAAAGGTATATAGATGACACTTTTTTACTCTTTTGATGCCTATCTCACGTGTCTTTATTTCTAAATTATCTGAATAGTAAACATACGAATATCAAGTTTACCATGGAACCTGAAGTAGAAAACAAATTATCATTTTTTGTAAAGTCTTCCTTCTTCCGTTATTCTTGGCTATATGGAATAAATAACTAAAAAGTATCAATTCCAAATATCATAGCAAAGTGAATCTATTAAACATTTTTAGAATTATTTTCCTGTATCTTTCAATAAATAAAATTGGAATTCTTCCTAATTTAGTTCAGAGCTTAAACATATAAAAGATAGCAATAATTGGATGTGGCAGATAGAGCGACACCTAGACTGAAGTGATTAATAGTGTGATTACTGTGCCGAAACTATTTTAGAAGTTTTAGAAGCTTGCGACAAGATGTATTTTAGAAGTTTGCGACAAGTTTTCTAAATCATCTATAGAGAATATAGTTTTAGCATCACGAAAGATATTTTGGAAAAAATTTAACTAATAAAAGTGCCTCTATTTTCCCTGGAAATGTCGCCCACTTGAAAATAAAAACTATAGAATCCTCTTACATTATCTGCATGTACGTCCATTCTCTCCCAGCGCCCTTGCCCCTCACCAAACAGTAGCTAGGTACCTTTGCTGCCATCCTGCATGCATCCTCACTTTGACATCCCTTTCAGTGCCACGAGTAAATAGCACTGGCAGTGAGACTGATTGGTGTGGGTGGCCATGGAAGCCCGTATAATATTTATAAATGTACAACTAGCAGGGTAGCCCGGCGTTGCCCTGGATCAATAATACACGAAATTTAAGAATCTTTTTAATAATTATAAAGCTAATGTGTGTTAATAAGCGAAAGAACCATTCAGACCCACATTTTACATTAGAACATTAAACACGCATTTGACTCTCGTTCCGAAATTTCAGAAAAAATATGTGTCCCTTCAATTGAATTTCATGTATATACGAACTTTAAAAATAAATATTCAATTTATGAATCGAACATTCTCTCTAGTTTTGCAGCACCGGCTATTGTACAACTAAAAAGAATTTTCAAGTACAGGTAATATCCCGGTACGAAAAGTATGCGCAACAATTATAAGAAAGGCATATTTTAAAAAATACGTATAAAAAGCGTCATTGCATCACTAGTATGTTGGATGTGCTTAGTGATGGCACAGTGCAGAGTTTTTCTTTCACATGGGGTTCCTTTCTAAATTAATGTTACAATTTAGATTCCAAATTTTACGTAATCTGTTGTCTCACTTTTTTATATATACCTATTTTCCTTTGAGATTAATTCATCTTGATTTCCTACGGCGTAAATGTTTGTGGTTACAGCTTGCTGCGTTGGTGAAAACATGCTTGGGTATGCTTCCTGATCGACTACAAATGTGCTCATCATTAAATAATACTATGTTAACCTGAAAATACAGATGGCACATTCATCAAATTTATTGGTTATACTCGTAACGGAACGGTATCTTACACTGAATAAAGTAGCATAGGCGACTGATGAAACTTATTTTGAAATTTACGCCTTGAAATTTAACACAACCTGACGCAGGATAAAACGTGTTTATCTCAACGGCATAAACTCATCATGTTTATTATGAGTTCAAACTCCTTTGACGGCGTAAACTTCGATTTCGACGACTTTAATTTAATCTAAATTCCTTTAGATTTGGTGGGAGGATGCCAGCCACATCTGCGTGTTCGCGCCCAACCGCTTGGCGTTTGAAGAAGCCAAGGAGACGCTGGACGCGCTGCTGGAAGATNCAACATCACCGACTACAAGATCCTCACTGATCTGCTGGTGCGGCATACAAGGGGACTGCCTGAGCTTTAAGTCCTTGTCGGGTGGTATGACCGCATACGGCGCCTTGCTTCGATATTTGTCTCCATGCACTGTATTCATAGGACCCTTTAGATACCCTTCATTTCTAAAACAAAATAAATCTTCAATTTGGTTGGTTGAAGTTATTCACTTTTTGCTTAAAATTTGTTGTTGCGTTTTACTGTATTCTAATGTTTTGGGATGAATATTATAAAGTTATTGAAATATGTTGTGAATTCCTGATCAACTCTGTTTATAAAATAATATGCGTTTAAAAATTACTTTTTAAAGACAACACTTCCAAAGAATCCAGTGTCTCCAATCTTACAGATGTACAATGAATTTCTCATTTAGTTTTCGAATATTAAAAAAATTAATTTTTCAATTTTTTTAGATATAAATTTTTTTAATATATAACTTTTTTTCAAAATTATTTATTCTATTAATTGATTCATGCATTGCTTCTGACTTCACACAAGTGTGCAAAATTTCAGATCAATTAGACAGGTAAAAGTGTGTCAAATATCAGTTATAAGATTTGTAGCTGACAAAATTATTTTTTCAATTTTTTTAATATTGAAATTTTTTTTTAATTTTTAAAATCATTTATTTTGACATTTGATTCATGCATTGTCTCCAACTTTACACAAGTGTGCAAAATTTCAAATCGATAGGATAAGTAGAAGTGTGTTAAATTTCGATTACAAGATTTGTAGCAGACAGACAGACAAACAGACAGACAAACAAGAAGTGAAGTTAAAGAGAAGTGTTGTAATAATTAGTTGCGATTTTCTTGTGGTTTGAATATTCTTTCAGCTCAATGCAAAAATGTTTCAATTACAAATTTACAGATTAATATGGTATGCTTTTTTTGCAGGGAATTGAGGATTACTTGGGGGATATGGACTTTAAGATAGCCGGCACCCGGCAAGGGGTGACTGCCCTGCAGGCTGATATCAAGCTTCCAGGCGTGCCTCTTTCCATCATCATGGAGGCGTTACTGAATGCAACCCCCGCGCGGAATAAGGTATCTGATCTTTTCTTCTGTCGCAGTACTTATCTTTTCAGCATTAACTTATCTAAAAATATAAGTGACTGGCAATGCTTATGCATGAATTTATTATCTATTCATAAATACTGTAGCAGTAATGGTGCTGAAATCTTGAGGCCAACAAAATGATGGACTTTTCTCTTTTCCAAGATTCCATTGCATTGAGACCAAACGTTATCTGACTGGCCGCTGCTCACAGATCATACAGCTGATGAACGACGAGATAAAGCAGCCCCGGGAGAGCAAAGACACGTGGCCTGAGGTGATGACACTCGAAGTGCCGCCGTCCAGACGCGCCAGGCTCGTCGGTCCTGGAGGCACGACGCTGCGCAAGATCCAGGCACAGACTGGAGTCGAGGTTTGTATGTCGTGTGTCGTAATGTGGGTATTGGAAAGCTTGCGGTTTGTAATAATAACTGACCTTTCTTTAAAAATATGGAGGGATAAAATGCCAATGGTTATGGTTTTTCTAATCTCAAGACCCCAAAAAATCGATTATGAAAGAGTAAAGTCTTCCTTCTTCCGTTATTCTTGGCTATATGGAATAAATAACTAAAAAGTATCAATTCCAAATATCATAGCAAAGTGAATCTATTAAACATTTTTGGAATTATTTTCCTGTATCTTTCAATAAATAAAATTGGAATTCTTCCTAATTTGGTTCAGAGCTTAAACATATAAAAGATAGCAATAATTGGATGTGGCAGATAGAGCGACACCTAGACTGAATTGATTAATATGAGTTCAAACTCCTTTGACGGCGTAAACTTCGATTTCGACGACTTTATTTTAATCTAAATTCCTTTAGATATGGTGGGAGGATGCCAGCCACATCTGCGTGTTCGCGCCCAACCGCTTGGCGTTTGAAGAAGCCAAGGAGACGCTGGACGCGCTGCTGGAAGATAAAGAACCAACACTCGAGTTCGGCGCCATCTACACGGCCCGCATCTCGGAGCTCAGGCCCACGGGAGTCATGGTGCAGCTCTATGACGACATGACTCCTGTGCTGCTACACAACTCACAGCTCGACATGAAGAGGGTGCGATAATTTAATAATTTTTATATAATTGATATTTTTTCGATACGAACTTACTGGAATATTTCCCTTATTTCTCAAATCGATATTAACTTTGTAAATGCGCAAGTTCACTCGTGACCTGCGAAGATTATATCTGATGTACATTTATCAAACGTGATTTTTTCCTACATCTTGTCTGACGATGTATGATATGAATGTATTGAATTATTACTAAGCAGTTCGTCATTAATGGGACATGTACTGTAGTCATCTTGTAGCTGCTTCGAAAGGTCGCTAATGTTCAAAATACATTGTTTTTTTCCAACTGTGTTGCCAGGTTCAACACCCTAGCGCCCTAGGTTTAGAAGTGGGCCATAGCATCAAAGTGAAGTATTTTGGCCGTGACCCGAGCAGTGGTCAGATGAGGTTGTCACGACGAGCCATCCAAGCTGTGTCGGCTGTGACAAGAGACCTGCATAAAGCATCCAGCGAACCACCGTCTCCTGCAGTGGCCTCTCAGGCTACTGACGCCGCAGCAACTTCTGATGAAAACTTTGCTGCGTCAAAACAATCAGAAAGCTTGTGAAATTAGTATTATGAATTTTTAGTCTTGCATTGCGAGGATTTGTGGCACGGTCAGTAGGAGGGATTAATTTGAGGCAATTAAAACATTTAAAATGTTTTAAATTCGGCTGGCTTCTAGGAATATTGGTATCAGGCGATAGATTTTTTACTGCTCTTTGGGCGAATCTTAAAAATTGTTATCCAGTCCTACAATGATTGTTAATTATTACATAATTCTAGGGATGAGTGTTGCTCGTACCGACACATTGTAAAGCGAGATTCTTCTAGCTCTCCTTGCTTTTTTGATTCGCTGTTGATGTCCTGATAAGTTTTACCAACTTTTCATGCCCGTTTTGAACGATGTTTTACAAAGGAAAGCGTGTGCTTCCACCCAAGTTTGTTTATTGCTAGCCGTGCTCAGCTGTCTGTGATTTCCGTCTATTAGTCGCTATGTATTCTAGTCCATATGACCCGATGTTGCGCGGCGTCAACAAATCTGTGAACTCTAAAGAATAATTACAAAGCATTTGCAAATCCCCCTGACATGAATCGTTAAGCGTCCTGTTCTGATATGATCAATCTGAACAGAAAAGATTTGGCTTCTCGAACGTCGCAGCAGTTCATGTTTCACTTCAAAGTAATGTACATTGTTAACTTGTGCATATGTAAAGTACTGAAAGTGTACAGTTTTTTTTATAAGTCGTATATCTGCTTGTCAAAATAAGACATTCCCTAATTTGTATTTGTCTTCTATTTGCCTATTTCTCCCCGTATTTTTAGTACCGTATGCTAGATGCGTTTCTCTGAATAATCATATCCAATAGAATCCGGTTCAACTTTTTTTTTTAAATTAAACGGCCAAAGTTATCTCAAATTCGTTAAAATAATGGAATTGTCAGTTTTCCAAATAACTAAAATCTTTGATGCGAAGATTATGCGCTGTGTTTCGAAACTGTAATTATGTCCAATAAGGGCACTGGGCCAGAAGAGGCTTAGGGATGCAGCGCTCCCTCCCTTCCAGGAGCTGTGAATACTTGTCATTACGCTGGGTATCAAACGAGGCTCGTCGCCCTAGAAGTTAATCTCGTAGTTAACAGCCGCTGATTGTATTTCGTTATTAGGAAGATCATTCAGGGGAGCAATTTTTAGCAATGGGTGCTTATCGGAGCCAAAAATTGGAATGTACTTACTTGCATAAAACAATATTCCAGGTCTCTTGTCTGATTTCAGTTCCACAAAGTACGAATTCATCACAAGTGTCGTGTCTAGTTTGGCAACAGAAAAGAAGTGACATTTTCCTCATTGGCTCTTGGTGGGTTGCGAAAATAGTGAAAGTTTAGTTTTAAATAGCGTTCTTTCGCAATGTCTCGCCATGGTTATGGAAGAAATTATTGAGAGTAAGTTTGGTATAAAGTTTAACCGATAGAAACTTGACAGTCTTGCCCAAATAATAGAACCTAAGTTATATCCTCGTCAAAGCCAGGCGACTTTTGTGTTGAAATTATAAATTTTCGGCGTACTTGTTCGTTACGAATTGCTTGAAAATGATTTGAAAATTGGCCACATAACTGGTTTTTTTTTTGTACAGGATTCATCATCAATTACTGTCTAGACCAGAATGCCAAGTTTTATGTAAGGAAGATTCGGGGGAAATTCTCCTGCTGATGCCAATCACGGCAATATTAAAGAATCGCTCCGCTAACTCTGACGACTTGGTTGTGCAGGTCTTGGAGGTTGGTATTACGTGTTGGTACTGCCCTTCAGTGTACCTGTGGTGCTGTTGCTGCTCTACGTGCGTTGGCTTGGCTGGCAGCTTTTTGTTAACAATTGAAGTGGTCGGCAGCTGCTCCGGAGGTCAGTTGTAGACGGTTTGCTATAGAATAATAATTCATAATAGTTAATTTTGCTCTTGCGATGCGTTTGTTAGAAGTATGTACTGCCGAAAGGTTAGAGAAACACTAGCTGAAAGATAAGTTTATTATCACTCTACTTGACTATTCGGTAATCGAGTTGATTTTTCTTACTTGAATGTACTGCAATATCCTTGAACTGTCTACGTAAACGGATTAATATTAATTGTATTTAAGAAACGACTACACCTATGACTACTATAGAAGTTTCAGGCTGAGTAATTGAAGCAACTTGACTAACTTCGATTATGAATCTCTTCGAGTATTCTGCTTCCTGCCGCATTTTTCTCAACAAGTAAGAGAACAATTGCAAGTGTTGCGTACGTAGTTCATGTGCTGTATCGCTAAGGAGTTTCGCTCGAGCTCCATCATCTTGAAGGCACGCTTTTGTATTCCAAGTTAAAAATAGCAAAAAAAAAAAATCCATGAAAGCCACGTGATATAAATCAACAAGATGAGACACAATTTATTATTTTCTACGAGATGTATGATCGGAGTATGATGAACTAGAACAATGGATTAGGATAAAATTGTGCTGCTAAGCGCTGATAAATTTACCGGCTGGTAGAATTAAAATCAGCACTTTCCTGCCTCCGTATTCACAAGCGTCTAATATAACTTGACGCATGAAAATAAGCAACTATTTTGAGACTTCATTTACACACGGAAAATTGATAAATTAATTTCAGTTGGCGTAAATGGTTTTTGCAAAGCCATTTTCATTTCACATTCAGTGAAGCAAATATCGAGCTAAAAGGATTGCATTTGACTTAAAAGCCTGGCATGGGCATGTTGAAGGAAGATGGATATGGCAGCGCCGGACCTGTGCTGCTGCCAGTGGGGTACGGTAGTGGAGGGTATGGTGTCGGCGCCGCCGGACCTGTAAATATTCCGTAAACGTTTTTCAAAAATTATAATGCTTCATTAAAATTTGTACAGATACGATGTTTGGCAGAAAGCAATTTCAATATAACTCGTGCCGACGATGTTACAAACAAAATGCGAATCAATATTCTGGCTTCACGTTGTGAAAATGAATAAATACAGAGGCAGGGATTCCCCTAATATAATTCACGACACATACCTGGTGCAGCTGATGCAGCACCGTTGCTAAAGCTGCCGCAACGGATAAGTTCCGCTACTTTTTCAGCTTTTATTCTTCTCACGTGCGCCATTGCGCGTTTCTCGATGAATTCCGATAAAAAGTCTTCTACGCTTAGCTCTTTATCCAGGAATCCCTGAATCACTTTCTGGAGAGAAATGAATAGATGAATGCATATGATTAGAACAATAATTGCTCCAAAATAATAGAGAAATCCTAATGTAGACAGTAGAAGATAGTAACGATTAAGTGCATGGTCAAGAGCTGTTCACATATGATAATGTATAGAAGTGAAAGTTATTCGATGCTAGTTATTACATCTTTTATTACCAGTTTGTATGCACTTTCATGGCCACGCAATTCACCTCGCTTTCCTCTTCCTTCTCATGCGCTGCCGTCTGCAGCAGCGCTTGGATCGTGTCAGGCTTGTACTGCCCGCTTGAGCTGTCTGTCGGCAGGAAACGTGCATTATTAAACCAGTAGTATTATAACTTGCATTATGTTTTGAATAAAAGTGCGAATGACGACACAAAAGCAGTGAAGGATCAATCTGTTTACAGGAAAGATGTTACCCCTGAACTTGGCAAATAGCACGAGATTCGTGACCGAATTTCAACTATTTCGCAGATCTGTCGTTAGAAGTCTACAGCTAGAATTACTTCATAGCTTTTTAATCCAGACAGACATGATTAGTGCTACTCTGACACCCACGCTTCATACACACTTGTTAGTGTTTAAAACCAAAATTTTCTCTTGCAGATATCTTGAAATACCGAACCAAACAAGATGGCTGACGAAAACGTCATAAATGAGGATCTCGACAGCCGCAACAAGGAGAAAAAGGAGAAGAAGCACGACAGTGGGGCAGCAGATCTCGAGCGCGTCACTAACTACGCCGAAGAGAAGGAAATAAAATCTGATGCAGATATCTTATCTGTGATCAACAACGTAAAGCGACAAGAATATGCGGACAAGGTGAGTGATCTCTAAGAAACAGCAGCCTTAATCTGAAAACCTTGTTAAATAGTTTTCATTCAGCAAGCAACAAAACCATGATTTAATTAATTTTGTTGTCGGCCCTCTAGCTGCAGCGAGACCAGGAGCTCTCTAAGGTGGCCATCAAGAAGCAGGACGTGGAGCTCATCATGCGCGAGTTGGAGGTGACGAAGCAGGTCGCCGAGCGCTCTTTGAGGGAGCACAAGGGCAACCTCAGTGCCACTCTCGTCATGCTCACCGACTAATTATTACTCTAGTGATCCTTATTAAATGATAATAAATTCAAGCGTTTCCCTCCGTCATTCTTGGAAGAGATTATACGAGAGAGCCTTCTTTTGAAGCGAAATCATCATCCCGAATAGAACATGAGACTTTTTAACCTTTTGTCTATTGACGGTTACTTTATTTATCAAGCTTCAGTTTCGAAACGCATTCACGAAGGTCAACCTAACCGCAGACAAACAGCAAAAGCTGGCCAATATGAAACGGCAGAAGTGGCTGAATCCGAGGTAGATGCAGGTGATTTGTTGCAGATGATATAGATATATAACTTATAATTTAACTAATTGAAGCAAATTCAGTATATATTACATTACAAATATATTCTTACCTGCTGCTGCCTTCAAGCTGGTAATTGAGTTCGCCAACTTGGACGCTTCTTCATACTCTGCTATCAGTGCCCGCTTGCCCTGAGACGCACAGAAAAAAAAATTTTTGGCGTATGGAGTAGGGCATTTTAATGTAAAGAAGGAACAATAAGTTAATATAAGTTAGCGAGTTAAGCTTATGAAAGGATCTCTAAAGAACCGTAATAGAATTAGAAATGAGCTGAATGAATGTAACAAAGTGTAAATTTGAACAAATATTGGAGGACAGCCAAAAATTCAGTGAAACGTAGCTAGGGAAGAGCGGCAGTCATCCTAAATGATCGTCTACAGACTCGCCGTCAACATTAGTACAAAGCGAAACTTGAGGTTTATTACGTCAGTAACAACGTCCTATAAGTGTCTTAGGCTGAAAAAATCTTAAATTTCCTGTTTTAATAATTTGACTAGCAATGAGAACACAAATAAATAAAAGCTCGCAAAGTTGTATAAATGTGACCGAAAAACGACTGAAAGCATCCAGTTTGGATGGCATATAACAGGTGCAAAACAATCCGGATGCAGAGTTTTCAACAAATATTAATTCAATATCAGACTTACACACCTCGGTGAGCTTGGGTTCCAATGAGATGTTGTGTTCAGCTAAACTTTTGTTGGCCACTAAAAGCATTTCCTGTTCTTGACTCAGCACTCGCATCTGTAGCAGACACAGAATATAAATGAAAAACACGTTAGACATACAGCACACAGGCTTTAATAATTGAAAAATAAATGTTAATACGGCAATTTTTGGATTGAATAGCAGGAACTGACTCCAATGTCCATCCTTTATTTGAGGCAACAAAATTACAAACAACAGATTACTTTCAGGATCACAAAATCATGACCCCATCCAACTGCAAATATTATTTAAGAAGATGCTTTTACGGAAATGAGAAGAGTTCTGTGTCAAGGTTGAGAGCAACCAGCACGAAGTAGGACTCTTGTAGGTATCAGGGTTGCGAGCAACCAGCACAAAGTAGGACTCTAGGAAAAGTAGGAAATAAGACTTGATTATCAAGCATTGTTGCCATTAAATTGCACTTTTGCTATACCTAACGTGACTTTTTTTATCTTAGAATCTTTACAACAGCTGGTTTCACACTTTTTTGTAACCAGACCAGTCATTGATGATTGAATCTTGCTCAAAAGTACATTTTTTTATGTAAAAATTATGCAGACACATTTTGTGCTTGTCATTGATCACTTTTTTTGCTTCACTTTTTAAGCTCTTTTCTTCACTTTAGATGCATTTTTTTATGTTTTTGTCAAAGAAACAATGCAATTTTAATGCAGTACTGGCATGACCACAATTAAAAGTGTCAACATAACATTTTGAGTGTACTAGTCACTGTGCAGGATTTTTCGTGAAAGCATGGAACTGCAGAACATCACAGTGCAGACTGCAGAGAGTAAATAAATATTAAAAGATCTATAGCAACATATAAGCATAAAAATCTACATCTTCTGAAGGTATTGCCAACACATACCATATCTCTTAAAATATCTCATAGTAGGTATATTTTTTTTGGCACAAAATCTTGAAGGTTTGAGTCGTACTGGCAACAAATCCTCAATGACACTGACAAAACTTTCTGCCTAAAATCTTGATCTTGGCAACACAATTGCCAAGTTATACTTAGTGAGAAATGCAGATGCTCTAGTTTTCACAGAGTGATGAAATTGTAAGGAATTCCAAAATCCTATTCCTAATCAAACAAAAATAAACAACTTTGAAGCTACACAAAATCATATACACCAAAATTATGGGATTTTGGAGCCATGTTGTATGTACCTACTATTAGTAAAATGTAGAATTATTGACCTCCATTGAAATATATATTTGTTCAATTGAAAATTACATGATATTCATGCAATTTCATGCCAAGACTTGAATCAAAGTAGGAAATTTGAAAGACAACAAAAATGTTAGTCCAGATAGTCAATTTCACCTGTTCCCCAAATTAAAAAAAAAAGGCAGAACAACTTGTGAATGAGACAATACATATAGACAATTTTATCTGTTCTATTGGTCCTTGCCTAATTTCTGTAATAAAAATTTATAATATAAGAAATTTTTTACAATGCCTGCAATTTCTGAAAAATCACCTGATACAGGATAATTTTTACCTGCAAGTTTTGTAAAATTTTGCCCAATATTCAAGATTGACCCTTTCCTATGGGCCTAAACTGATTTTAGCAGTAAATATTTAAAAAAATAATACATTTTCTGAAAATTTTTGAAAATTATCTTTGAAATGATTTTTGTTTTTATTTTAGAAAAATTTTTGTCAATTATTCCAGATTAAAGTTCATGATATGAGCCATGGGCAGAATGATGTGTAAGGTGCACAGGAATTTACACTGCCATTTTATTAATCTGCATGATGTGCCATAATATGTTAAGCTGAAATGTGCCATGCACCATAAATATTTTAAAAATGAATGCAAAATTGCATAGGAACATCTATATACCTGTGTGGCACAACTATGCACTTGTTGTGCACAACTATGCACAACCATGTGCCAGTGCAATATGGCCCCATGCATTGATACAAACATGTTCTAAGTCCAAAGTCAAGTTTAAAATGCTTTAAATTATACTTAAAGCTGCACATCTATTCACTTAATAAAAAAAACAGTATCAAGTTGAGTCATGCAGCCATGTTGCTATCTGTCATCAGTAAAATTTTCTCCAATGAATGAAATTACTGTCAAGAGATTGGTGAAAATTCCTCCTTATATTTGTTACCTCAAACATTAGTCATGTTGCATAACATAAAATCCTGAATATATTTCAAGAACTTTGCTTCAGTATTTTTACCTTTAATTTATGGAAGTATACCGTATTCTACACAAAATATATTAAAAATGCAAGTTGATATGTAGGATACCATAGCATGAAACACAATAGAGCACTGAATACTAGAGTAGAATAGAAAGCATAAAATACCACCTACATGACAAGGCTTCATCATATATTGCAGTTCTGTAAATACTTTTCAGAGATTTTTTTCTTACTACCTACTACCTAGTGGATATATTTAAAAAATTTTAATGAAAGCAAAGATTGAAAACTTGATGTTCAATAAAACTTCTGTTGTGATGGTTAAGCTTTGATTAGGTTCAAAATAAATGACAACTGTTTGATAGTGCAATGCATGATTATGTAGGTGTTTAGTGTTACCTGAAAATCTGTAATCAATGAAACTTTTATCCAACTCATGGTTCATTCTATAATTGTTGTATTTTAAAAATGGCAAATGTCATTATTAAAACCATTTTCTTATAAACTTTTGTGCTTGCAGATCTGCTACTACACAAGAGCAGCATGCATCTTGAACATTGATGTGAGGAAAAAATTTCATCTTTGACCAAATTTATGGCCAAATATTACTAACGGGCAAATAATCAAGTTTCAAATATCATTTCTTCCTATATAATTGGCATAAAATATTCTTATTATCAAATTTCATATTGTTATTATCAAATCAAATACCATATGCAAGTTAATGCTACAAAATTAAGAGAGAAAGATATTGCGGGAAGAAAAAAAACTTGAGCTATAGTTAGTATAGTATGCATACGCATGTTTAGTCATGACAATTTATAATNATGTTGATTATTTGACACAAGAAATTTTATTTCAATTCATTGGTTAAATTTTTTGGGTCATAATAAATTTTTTTTTAATTTGTGATTTGACACTATGCAGACTGGTGTGCAGCTTGCAAGTTGCAATTAATAGCTTGGACACTGCCTGGATCTGTACAAAAGTCTATGCAAAGTAAACAAATTTAGCTTGTTTTGCACAAACTGCATGGACCCTTGGCTTCAAAAATCTCATTTTGAACAGGATAGTAATTCTGTGAAAAATCTACATCTTCCTGACCTGAGTGTGGAATTACTGGAATATGAGGCCATTTTGGAAAAATATGCAAAAGCCACTAGTGAATGAGTCAACAAAACAATATTGTTCATGCTTGAGGTAAATTTCACTTATTTTTATAACTTTTACCAAATTTCTTGCATTCAAAATTTTAATAACAGCACATTCTTACCTGCAATTTTTGAAAATTTCCTGGCTGCAACTTTCAGAAATTCTGCCTGTATGTAATAAATTGTACTCAGATTGAATAAAATGGACAGAACAAGCAAACAACATGCTCAATATTATGACAAGAACTTTTTAATATACGTATTCAATAATTCAATTATTACCTGAGGCAGGTCAGCTATCATTTCCGATAGCCTGGTGTCATCATTCATTAACGATCGAAGTTCATCCACAGTAAGATGTCTTATCAATCCCGTAACAGCTTCACTTTGAAGGTCCATTATGACTTTATGAGTTACGTATATTTTGCTGACGAGTGGCGATGCCTATTTACCCGGATTTAAAACGTACACGTCGCCTTCTTATTTGCACTGTATCTACACTGACTGTAAGTATACGACTATACGTCTAAAATCTAAATCTTTGTTTATAAAATTGATAAGTGAAACTAAATCGCGGAAAACGAGTATCAGCGAACTCAAGTTTAACATGACGCAATAGCATCCTACACGAGAGAGGCTAAAGAATAAACAAATTTTACTTAGGCTGCTCACCACTGCATCTTTTTACTCATTTCTGATATCCTAGTTAAATAATTTAGAAAATAAAAAGGGCTGAGAAGTTTAGAGTAATAACTTTTAATAATATTTTAATCAAATGTTCTCTCCTACCAACATTAAATATGGATGCATATCCTCTGTTTGAAGAATTGTATTATTTACGTGTCGTCATATATTTTTTCAAAACTTTTTAGAAATGTGATGCTTGCTTGCGAAGAAGTTTAATTTTTGGTTCCGCACATGACCCATTCCGAAATTCAATTAGCAAACACAAACTGCTGATTGAATTCAATCAGACGAGAAAATGCTGTAATGCTGTAATGGATTTTCAGGCCGAACGGATAACTAACAGAGTCGTGTAAAAATGGCGACCGTTAGCTTATCAAGCGCCACGGCACATTATAAGTCCGCTGTAATATTCCGCCACGACGAGCAGTCAGGACACAGCCGGCTGTTGTCGAGCAAGAGCTTTGCACGTGGCATCCATCTCTCACGTCGGACGCTAACAGCAGAAGGCAAAGAAGTGGTAGACTTCCCGCGGGACGCTCTCACTTCTGGGTACAGATTAAAAACAAACAGATGTCTTCGAGACGTAAAACTCAGCGTTCTGTTAACTTTACCAACATGGGGCAGCTTAACAATGTGCCCAGTTGTTGCGATGCAGTCGCTGTACCACTTTTATTAAAAAACATTTTGGAATAAAAATTGGGTCATCAAAATTAAAGGTAGAATGTGAGCAAAATCGTGCTTAGTAATAAGACTGTTCGGTTCAAATTTGCAAGGGTATGCCAGGATGACGCTTTGTTTTGCTGAATAAAACAAAACAACGTGTGCTGTTAATGATCGATATGGAGGTCGGTTTCAAACATCTTAGATTGATAAGCGGTCAGCTACAGTAGGCTGAGAGCCTTTTTGTTTGGCTAAAAAATTGTCCCCAGAAATAGTCCCAGAAGCATCGACCAAGTTATCGCAATGTAGAGAACACGATTTTTTAATGTAGTTTTGAATATCAGATGGCAGGCGGTTTGCTTCTTCACTGAGAACAATCCCTTGGGTAACATATATCATATCATTCATATGTTTAAATGGGCAGTAATCACATATTCTATTCTAAGCAGCATGATAAGATTGAAACGAAGTTTATTACGATTTGATATCAGACTGCAATTTCGATCAACCAGAATTTAACATCAAATCTACATCGAAAGTGACCTACTTTAGGTGAGACGTGAGGCAATCGTAATTCCACATTGAAACAATGTCGATTTACGATTATTCATTTTTGGATACGGTTCGAATCAGTTCAACATTAAAAATGCGACAAAATTGATGTGGTTGTGATATAACTAATTATTTTAAAGTGGAACTAACGTCATCGTACAATAATTAGATTCGGCTATGAAATCATCACATAATACAACGTCAGTCCTTCAACCAGCTTCCTGAGAGTTGTATTTCAGCTCCATTTCGACGCTGCATCAACGTAGAATTTGGATCGTAATGGGGAACGTTTTGGAAGCTGTTAGGCCTACGTTCCTCGTAATGGCATGGCCTAAACACTAAATTAATGACAATTAAATATTTGTCGAAAGGATTAGTTAGTCACTGTATAGTAGGCATGGTTTATAATAAATATAGTAGTTGACCAAGATAGGGCAGGTATACACCCTTTCACGGGCAAGTTACTGTACAAGTATATGATCTATTGAAATCGCCTCACAAAAAGCCCCACCACAGCTTCCTGTTTGTTTTTGAGGCGCCCTGATAATGTCTATTCTATTCTATTCTATTCTATTCTATTCTATTCTATTCTATTCTATTCTATTCTATTCTATTCTATTCTATTCTATTCTATTCTATTCTCTTATTATCAAGGGCAGGGAGTCCCACCCAGGCCTAGTGGTTAAAATTCAGAGTATCAGGAGTGGAGCAGAGAGGCGCGGGTTCGATCCCAGCTCCGTGCGCGTTTCTGGTCAGAATTGTAGCAGCGAGTTGCGAGTTCGAGTTCGAGACCGCAACAAGCTGTGAATGTTCTGCGATGTTAAGAATCGGCGACAGGCCTACGGCCTAATAAACGCTGAATCCGTTATTATTATTATTATTATTATTATTATTATTATTATTATTATTATTATTATTATTATTATTATTATCATTATTACTATTATTATTATTATTATTATTATTATTCTATAAACTACTTGGCGGTGGGGCGTGCCAGACACCAGGTCGTACCCCGATACTGCACAGGACTGCCTTTTAAGTGGCAAAAGGAATGCATGCTGGGTTATTAACATACGTGAACTTCGTTGTGAGTGATAAGATTTATAAAACATTAAGATAATTTCTAATTAATTTTAAATTCTAGACCATAAATGGTTCATTGATTTGAATAGCATTGATATTTAACCAATTTAAATAACAATAACAGGATATTATCTCGAATACCCATCACCGTTCAAATCATGTATTCGAATGCACGACGCCGAAGTGAAATTAATGTTTACTTTGATAAAAGCACGAAGTTTGCAGAGTGAGTTTTCTCATGCTGATCTTACAAGCCAAAGAACATCGACAATATAAAATTAGTACCTATGTAATGTGATAATAAATGTTCAATTAAATTTCTTATACCTGTAGAAGAGGTATCAGGCAAAGGACGTACGGGTGTTCAGTTGATTGCTTCTTTAACCCTTTACCGCCAATTCGGACTTCCAAGTCGCCTTTAAAAAAAACACCGGTTTTCTAATAATTTCACGTTTTCTTTATTTGTTCGAAAAATTCACACGAACAAAAAAGTCTCAGATTTAATTTTTACATATGTATACCAAGTTTCAAAGTTATCTGTCTGTAAATAACCGAAATATAATTTCCGATTTCCACTGGCAATTACCAATTTATTGTGGAAATTTTATTTCGGTTATTTACAGACGGATCTCTTTGAAACTTGGTAAACATATGTAAAAGATAAATCTAAGACTTTTTTTTGTTCGTGTGAATTTTTCGAAAAATGAAAGAAAACGTGAAATTCTTAGAAAACAGCTAAAAAGGGGGTACTGTAGAAATCTATCTCCTCCTAGGATTCTCAAGCTACAACATCGTGTTCAGTAGAGCGCGGCAAAGTCCCGAGCGCCTCGAAATAGGCATTCAAGGTGGCATGGATACAAGACTAGACGTTACTGGAGCTGAAATTCAGTCAAGGATGGTGGGAACGACTGCATGAGCACCATCCAACACGACAGCAGCCGGGTAACTAAAGATCAACGTCTTCAGGTCGTCTATTTATGTGCCCGGCCGGTAATTTTCGCCTATCTTAAATGTGGAAGAACTCCCCCACCATCCCTTTCGCGAACTGTCGTCAAGGCATAAATCAACGTACAGAGATGATTTTGGTACCGTTGGATAGGTCAGAATGTCAGCTTTAAGGTGAGAATAAAAACCGGTAAAGTGAAATTTGCGATTTTGATTCGGGCGGTAAAGGGTAATTAACCTTCGGTTTCACAAAAAGATTTCCTCAAAGTTTTTAGAATTATTTGATGAATTTACTTACTCATCAAAAATGTCAGCCATTTCATGTGCAGCAGCTGATGCATTTTAATAAAGAAACATCGCAATTTTCAGGTGTACTAAAAGTCTAAAGCTATATATGGACCTAATGTGGAGTATACATAGTTTAGTTATCTATAGTATACTTGGGTTCTAGGATTAATTAGTCATTAAAACTACATTAAACTATGTAGTAATAAAACCAAATCGGTAAAGTAAACGCAAGGTTGCACATATTGCACATGTTTTATTTGCTGTCATTTATGTTCGCTTCAATACAAATTAACACATAAATTCCAGGTAATCACAAAAATCTGCTTGTCTAAGAAACGTTATATTCAAATATTTGATCGAGCTCAAATCATGAATTTTATTGAAAAAAATTATCATTCGTTATGGCGAGTTTAAATACTTTATCGAAACTTAGACAAAGATTCTCCGCGCTTGAAAGGATGAAATGAGTAATCGTTCATCAATTAAAATGGCAGCCAACGTTCGAAGCAATGATAAGTACATGACTATGGCTTACTTCTTAAATTAACGGATTTGAGATCTGGTCCGAGAATATTTGGGACATTTGTTACAGACTTACAGTCATTAATTCTTGGTTGTTGATCAATAATGTTTTAAATATATACGAGCTTTACGACCGGAAAACTCCTCAAACGTACAATGAAATAGCCTTAAGAACGGAACACTTTCATTTCTCTTAGATTTCTTCGTGTACCATTCAAATTTTTCAGAAAACTCGCTTGGAAAAAATTGCTCTGACAAAACAATTGGATTTAATGAATATCAGCGAAATAAATAGAAGATATCATTAATTCTTTTTACGGAGACTCGACAAATGAGGTAAAGCGCACTTCTGTTGCCTAAGAGCGCCAGTCATCTTATTGACGATATATCACACAATACACGTAATAAATATGTTAAATAGCTTAAGAGGTAAAGTTGAGATTGTCTCTCGCAGAGTAGAGTTGGAATTGACACCAGCAAAACCGCAGTGTAGTTTTGGTGTAGCTCCCCTGAGAAAAATGGTTTGAATTGCGGTCTCTAATATGGCCGAAGAATTTCTTGTACCATGTTCATGAAGAAACTGGAAAACCAATGCACTAAGGAATGCAGAACGATGTCGTCGCGTCCAGCGAACCAAGTAACTCTATTATATTACAGTTGTGGTAGCGGAATGGTCTTCTGATGACGTGATTTCGGCCGATGAATCGCGTTCTTGTCATTACGAAGCTTCCGTTTTGATGGGAGATGGGGTGATGATCCCATTCCAAGATATTTTGTATTGAATTAATAACCATACTGTGTAAATAAAATTCGCTTTGCACTTTTGTTGTCATTCATTTGCATGAAATTGAACAAATTGAGATAATCTCACGTTATGAAACATTTCGAGAGCTTACAATTACACATCAAGTAAACAACTCTTATAAATGTTCGAGGAACACAATAAACTATAAATAAAATAACAATAAACTTAAGAATCCTTGGACTTTGACATGTTATGGATCCTTTTCAGGTCAGACTAACATTTTCAGGACATCTCCGGCAAAGATCACGAAAGAAATCTGAAAAGAATATTGATTCTATTCCAATTTCTTATGAGAAATTCCAATAAGCAAATAATATTTCAACCTCGCATCGTTTGGGATGAATAGCGAACTTCTTCACCCCAATGCCTGGTGACGATCCTCGTACCCGGTCATATGCTATCCTCTTCACCTCAACGATGGTGGACAATCCTCGTACCCGATCAGATGTTATCCTCCTCACACCAATGACTGGTGATAATCCTCGTACTAAGTCAGGTAGTATCCTCTTCACTCCAGTGACTGGTGACAATCCTCGTACTCGGTCAGGTAGTATCCTCTTCACCCCAATGACTGGTGACAATCTTCGCATTCGGTCAGGTAGTATCCTCTTCACTCCAGTGACTGGTGACAATCCTCGTACTCGGTCAGGTAGTATCCTCTTCACCCCAAGGACTGGTGACAATCCTCGTACCGTCAAATGCTTTAAGTCGTATCCAGAATTGCTAGTTCTTGCTTTCCAACCTTCACTTGGCAATAGCTTGCCTGCTCTAAAAAATTAAAAAATAATTAATGTTCGTGGAGACTCATGGCTCTTGTCGTACTTGATTTTTCGACAATGAAATTTGATGGCGTTTTTCGTAGCAGTTCGATATGAGGATTGCCAGCGGACTGCTGATTCATTTCATTGTAGCACACTTCAATTTAAATTTCAATTTGAGTTTTGTAGACAGTTCAGTTTGTATTTCACGCTCATTTTCATGTTCGCTGTCGGTGCGTCGTTTCCGGCTCTGAATTTAGCTTCGGTTCTGAATTTTCTGTCTTCTGGACAATTCCAGCGTCTTCATGTGTTTCAATCCCGAGGTCATTTCGTTTTAGCATTTAATCATTCACTCTGGTTCAGTTCCATCGTCATTTCAGGATTCATGTCCAACGTTTTGACTGGTTTTCAGCTTCAATTCCACTATTTTTTTCGGTTTTGGTTCCAGTTACAATTCTAGTTTCAATTCCAGATTCCGTTCGTCTCTAAATTCCAGTGTCGTTCACGGCTCCAAGTCTAGCTTTGTTTCTGGTTGATTCTAGCTTCTTTGGGCTCTAATGCCAGCGCCTACCCACAGAATCTGGGTTTTAATAAGTATGCAGTATTAATATGTCATTTGCTGTGATTGGTTTTAATTGGGATAGAGCATACAGGAACAATACGATGGAACTTTCACTTCACCGAAAATAACGTCTTGTGACCACGAGTTTACACCAGTTTTCTCGCGATAGTAGAGGAAATAATTCATGGTCAACGTCTCGCACTTGGAGTTGCCCATCACTCCTGCGAGAGGATAAGATGGATTATGTTTACGTGGGATTTATAATATTCAAATAAACATTATTAAGCTACATATACATTAATAAGCTATATAAACATTATTAAGCTACATATACATTATTAAGCTACATAAACATTCTAAGCTACACGTTGAGGTTTCATAGTTCAGTTTGTGACATCTGCGGAACTGACCTCTACATCTGGTGCAGGTTCCAGTGCACCAGCGTACCCAAATCTTCTGCGTGTGAAGCTCCTGTTCAACCTTCACCGGAGTTCCTAACTGGTTCACTAGGGTTATTGTCTGGCTCCCGACCGTCACAGTCTCGTCTGGTGTCAACTCAAACCTGACAATGATGTAAGCTTTATTGTAAAGACTGCGGAACACTTCTCGTTGGTCGCAGGTGGTGATATTACAATATGCATTCTATTCATAAAAATATCATTGGCATCATTCAATCTAAACTGATTTCAGCTGGTTTTGAAAAAAAAATAAAACAATTCTTTTACAGGTTTTGATAGGCGAATTAGTCAACGTTTACTCACTCTTCGTATGGGCAAACGTGCTCGTGTTGGTAGACGCCTGGGCCCCACATCTGTAGAGAAATGCTGGTGTTCAGTGGCTGGTTATCGCACGTTATTTCAATTCAATATAATTTATTTGGTCAGACAGTGTGATTCTCAGTTATGAAGTCACGAAATAATTACAGAATGATAAATTTAAGAACTAACTTGACTGAAGTGGTTATTTTTTTAAACTGATTTGATGATCGCCATTAAATTGTTAAATTACGAAATCATTTAATTATAATCGGAGAAGTACGCTTTTGTTTTAAAATTAGGTAATCATACTTACTTGAAGGGACAAGTCGATGCAAGAATCCTCACGCTTTCTCGTTTGACCTACAAAGAAACGATGGCCATTAACGTCTGGTAAGTTCGAATTGAGCGTTTGACGTTTGGGTATGATTTTTTTTCAGTCTCAATCCTATAATTGTTCAGAGCAGAATAAAGCCTCGTGAGGAAATAGTTTTACTTATCGCAATGAAATTCATTGCCGCATGTTATTCTTGGTCGCGATACTGACCAGATGTAGCGGAAACACTGAGTGTAAACAATTGCCTGTGCCAAAATTTAATATTGCTAATCAAACAAAGGTTTCAGCTTTAGTACACATAGACGATGTTGGAAAGGAATAAAAGAACCAAATTTTGTTTTGCTCAGCGTAATTATAATTGCACATTTTTTTACATATATTTTAAAATCCTTTCGTTTATTAATAAATGAACAAAATTTTGTGTACCAATAAACCAAGTCGATTACTTAGCTTGAAGTCCAAACAATATCAGAAAAATCAACGCTCATTCATTCAAAATAATATCAAAGAAATTCTAATTCTGTTAAATTATGTTCATCGTAATTTCTGAGAACAATTTTGCCTCGCTCACCTGAAGGATTTACACGAGGCGGACAGCGGATGTTCGAATCTTGGCTCAATTCGTCTTCTGTTGACCAAAATTAAGGCTTTGAATTATAATTTATTATCAACATTTGCAAGAAAGTTAATTATCTTATCTAAAAACATGAATAACCGCCTATCACGTGACGTATTTTCCCAAAACGTATTAAAGTCCCCTCAAAAATTTCTTCGTCTGGCGGCGAACGTTGTTTCAAATCAAACTGTAAATCATATTATCCTATGATATTAGTTAATTTTGTATGCAGAACAAGAGGGTAAAATGATTTTTGTGATCGGATGAATAATTCATTATTTGAAATAGGATTAATGAAAAATGAATGTGGCCAATATAATGGACAGAAGAGAATCTATTACGAGTAGAATTACTACCTGTACAATGATTTCCAACGATTTTTCTTTAAGCGCATTTGCAATTTTAAAATAATTTTAATTTCATTCATATTCATAAAATATTAAATGACATGAAGAAGCTTTCAATATTACCAGATGATAATACTAACTACCTAAGAATATAACTCAATTGCTTTTGGTTGTTGTGTGTAATTAATCCATCTTGCACTGAAAGCTAAGATACTTACGGCGGAGTCCTGCGAATAGCCGCCTCTGTTGGCTCTCGTACTGATCATCGTCGTAGTCGAAATTACGGCCGTAGTTTGAATTAGGCTGATGCTGTCCATGCTCCTTCGCTGTCCTTAAGTTTAGTTGTGCTTCTTCCAGCTGCCTCATGACTTTGAGTTCTTCATAAGCTTCGTGAGCCACCAAAGCGTTGATTAGCAAGCTGATATCAACATCCTCCTGGCTCGGGTCAATGCGTTGCCTGTTTTCCTGTTCACTTCGTTGCCGGTAATTTGATACTACTCTTGAAGGCGAATTTTTCTTCGCGTTTAGTCTGTAGGTTGGCTGTGAGTCGTCAGGGATAGCATAGTCGTAGAGTTGGTAGGAGAACGTTTCGTGGAAGGAGGGTGACCTGTCACTCAATCTCGAACGACCTGCCCCAAAACGAAAACTTATGAGCTAGGATATCTTACAGAGTAAATGATTCTAAACGATGGTAATATAGTTCGCATAAAATATAAATCGTCTTAACGCACGATGGGCATTACACTGAACAAACATTTCTTAAAGACTTCATTGCAGCTTATAGCCACGCAGTTGAAGCGTTGTCCAACGAAACGCTTTAGTAATGTATCCCGCAAAAAGTACATGAAAAATGTTCACGTACTTCAAAGAAATATGCTCCGAAATTGTTAATTGCAAAAAATATCCCACAAATCCTCATGACTATTGCTGTGAATAAAGTGCGAACGCGGTGCATCTGCATCTGGTGCACACACGAGATCTGATCCTGGGGCGGGCGTACGCAGAGCGAGCGCGTGACAGGCTACGAGGCAGCGCCGAGTCGGGAGCGCGGCAGTCATTTCAAACACCGAGATACGACGCCCACGCGTCCCTGACAACTCGCTCATCATGCCGCACAAAACTAAAGCAGCAACAATTTAAAGGAACTGTATCGGTGGCTCAGTCACATCTGCTCCGACAAAACACACCTACTGTAGCCACCTTTATTTCGCAACCCTGTGTAGAAATTTAAAGTTGAAGCAGGAATGGCCGGCCATTCATTTGCCGCTCATTGGGGCCATGTACTGCTTTCATAAAGGTAGTTTATATGTTTCAAGGGCTTGGATAGAGCCTTGACTACCTTTGTTTTGCTGAACCGAAAGCGATTAATTTCAAGGATTAATATAGTTAGAAAAGCAACTTCAGACTCGAATATAATTGGCTCTCTCTATTTTTAGCTATATGAAAGTAACTGATTTATGAAGCATATCATTCATCATTCTCCAGCTTTTATCATTCAAGGTAAATTTTTTAAGGTTCCTTAATATCATATTTCTTTATTTGCATACAATTTCAACATCGTTGGAGAGAAATATATGTCGCACAAACCGGTGTGCGCGTCCTTTAGCGCTGCACCCACCGGGTCTTCTATCAATTACCACTGGAATGGCTGCGACATCGGCAGGAATTTCCCTCCATTCCAGAGTTCATCTGCCTTCTGAGCAAAGTCTCCTCGCCTAGGCTTAGGATACCAATCTTAAAGCGCGCAACTCCGAATCACATTAAAAAGTGGAGGACCCTGCCTTGGGAACTGCGTAGTTTGACGCACAAGACGCAATTTCGCGCTGAAATGTTCAGCGACGTAGCTACTGAATCTGGTCCATCTTCAAGGTCGTATTATATATAGCTTCTAATTTTGGAAAACAAATGCGGGGAATGTTAGGCATCTGGATATGGAATTCTGGGATTGTTCACATGAATGAACTGTTTTCATTCATTTGTAGCGGTATACATCGACCTTCCATTCATAAAAAAGTCGCATTCGTCCACATGTTTCTTCTTAGGAACATGAATTGAAATAGAATTATTTTCGGTCAATTGCCTCCTTCCTGCAGAAATAATCGCGGCCTACGGCTGACGGCAGGTGCAATGATGCTTGACAGGGAAACTGTGGATATGGAAGCGGCAAATGGCCCGACACAAGAATAAATTGTCGGCGAAAAATCAGTGACCAGACTGCAAATACAGGGAGATTCACGGAAATTTCCAGATTTGAACAAATAAATAAATGATCACAATTTTTTGTACACTTATAAACTAAGTCGATTACTCAACTTGACGTCCAAACGATATCAGAAAAATCAACGATAACATAAAGAAAGAACTAGTAAAGAGATCATTACAATGTAAATTTTTTGAAAAAGACACTACCTAGATTTTTGTATTTTTTAATTTTAAAGATGACATCGAACAAATGGCGGCCTCCATTGTCAATGCATTCAGTTAGTCGATTTTTTTCTGTTTTGTTCAACTCGCTGAAGCATATTGACGGGTATGTTGGCGATGGATTGGCATATGTTGTTCTTTCATTGAGGTAGGATCCTTGAACAGTCATTTTAGACAATCGATTTGAGATAACTTGCCCTAAATGTCTTCACCCACGTAACAATCAATTCTGGACCTGATCAATCAGATCGGGAACCAGACCTGAAGGACGAATACGGAACCGAGTATGGAATGCTTTTTGGGTAGCGATAATGGGACGGCCATTAGAAAAGTACGCCTTTGCAGCAAACGCATGGTGCTCACTTGTCCAATGCATATAGGCGGTAAACAAAATTTTATGACCTTGCTTTTCATATGGAGTACTCTCCCGCTCTTTTCCTACAACATATAGCTGCTTGGATCAAAATACAAAACAGGAAGTTTCCGTGAATCACCACCCTGTTAACTTGCGTGATTAGGTTACTGTAATATTAGTATTTAATATAGATCTTATCACAACACACCACTTCATTTCTGCGATGACTGCAGACGATAAGTTTTCAGTCCGTCACCCTCTTTAAGGCACATCATTAGTACCTGTATATTGGGCTTTGGACGCCGAGTACAAATATATAAGGCACATCATTAATATATTGGGCATTTGTACGCCGAGTTTTCTGGCATGAGCCACCAATCGATGATGCAAGCTACTAAACACAGCCGACACTCAGGAACAGGAGCATGAAAGTGTCAACCCACGCTAATCTAATCATCAGTAAATTACATCACAGACCAGACAGCATCCCATAATTCACGTTTAATTTAAAAATTCAGCATTGTCAGTGATCTTATTGGAGTCCGTTCATCGAGTTTTAATGCGCATTCACAGCTTTGCAATTCTGGTAAATCATTTTTGCTTGCTTACCACATTTCTCGGAAATGCATGAGCGCCTACAATCTTAATCTAGTGAGCGCACGCGAAAGTTTAGCGTCATTCGATAAACGATTCAATCTAATATAAAAAACTTGAAAGCTGACAATGGTAGGAAATTACCACTAATTTTGATAATATTTCTTATTTTTTAATAAATCCATTCAAATACTCAGAAAATATTGTTTCATTAACAGAAAGGAATGTATACCTAATTTCGAAAAATGAATTTATTCCCAATAAATGATCGAAGTCAGTCACTGCGATTGTCCATGATATTGATAAAGCTTTTGCTGTTGGCTTGCAAGTTCTCTGGTTTGGGGTCGAGAGGACCACAAATAAGTATTCGTGATTCATCACAGAGTTTTTGGTTGAGATGGATTAGCTTTGTATTTGTAAGTGGGCATTCATGCATGCCATCAAGGCACATAGCCAACAAAAACTTTCAGCAGAATTCAACTTAATAAAACAACATAAGAAAGTAACGATATTTCATTTAAAAGTCTATGTAAAGCTGTCAAGTCTTCATCATCTTAAAAATTTAATACGCGTTTCGAGAGACCACGACGACTGTCCCATTTGTTTCTATTTTTAACGAAAGGAAGAGATGATTTTATTTCACTGACACCGTCGAGTATGAACGAGCATTGCAGAGGCAGTGATATTTCGAGTATTTCAATAGGCTATTGTTTGGTTTTACATGAAAAGGCGTCGAAAAGAAAACCGTATTGCAGGGATTTCACAGCGGACGTCTGCAGTGGAGCTTTCAAGGAAATTGAGCTTCTACACACCAATGCTCTGGCACGGACTGGAAAATTTTGCACCTTATATAAGCATATTTCATTTGTTTTACAGGAACAATTCTGCAACATTGACGTCCGCCGGATCACGGGCCAGTTGCGTGAGGCAGGCCGATCTACCACGTGGAGCGTGGGTGACCTTTCACCTCTGCTGAGCTGAAACGATCTGCCTTGCACTGCCGCTTCGTCGGTAGGGTTCACTTACATATATTCGATTGGTCCTAATTAAGCGTCTTTAACGGTTTTAAACAAAACACAACTTGTATATTAATTTTGTTCAAATTTCACACGCCAAAAAAGGCTTGGAATGCATTCCAGTTTACTTGCTCCGCAAGTCAGAGTTCATTACTCAGGTTCCAGAAATGATTTTCATGACTTGATGGATCTGTCAGGTATTTTTGTTGTGCGAATTAACACAGCTTTCAGAGAAGAAAACGAACGACCGATATTCGTCAAAGCTATATTCATCGCTTGATATATCCAGGTATAAAGTGACATGCAATTTTGGGAGCGAAATTCTTACCATTATCGAGGCCGTTCATTATCATTATTAGTGACAATGGTTTGGCATCGTCGAATTACGGCATTTTAACGAAGGTAACATTTACTCGGTTCCGTCACATAATTCCTGCTCATTGAAACGAATGGTGGGGCTAGACACGACCGTGCTCTTAAGGTCGATGGTTCTGTATCAGTAACAGCTTTTTAAGGCAGGTTCACACGACAGCCAGAGGTTGGAAGGCCGCGCAGTGACAGTTGTACCTGAGTACAATTGTCAACAATTTTATTTTCTTTTTGTTCATCAACCAATTTTTTCTCATTTGCGAAACTGTCTACGGAGAAGGATACCATTATTTCAAAAAGGTCATTCAGTCTATAGGGATTCATTAAAAATTCTTTGAATCATTTTGGAATTGAAAAGAATTACAATTAATTAATATTCAAATACATATAAATTTGTATCCATAGTATTTTCATTAATTTCAAATCTGTTGCAATATTAAACGTTCATCACACCGCACTATTAAACCGTTGTAATTGTCTACATCAACGATCCATTTACCAATTTAAAGTGTCAAGCTTGAGAAAGCATTAGTGCAAATCTGAGAGGCGTCCATTTCTTGCAGCCATTCATGCTACGACAAGTGTGCACTGTTTAAATAACTTGACGGTCTCAAATATGTTCGCGTCGTTGACAAATGACGCTCCGAAACTTATTTTCTGTGAGAGCTTTGCGTGGGCGGCACGCGCTATAACCAACTTTATTGCTTCACAAATATCGATGAATATTTGAATATAAGATTCTGGAAGGAAAAGACTATTGTGGCTAGGGTCTAAAGAAAAATTTAATAGGTTTTTAGTGTTCTAGTAAGAGTTGCAGGTCATTAAATCTAGGGTTTATGAAACACAGTAGTTTTTTATATATTTGGTTACTATTCGCGCTGATATCAAAGCCTGCGATATGGCTGATAGAGAAATGTAAAAGCCTAACATATTTACATAATTGAAAACTCATAATTGCAAATAATTTGAAAACTTATTGCGGTTCGTTGTCGCCGCCGCAACAAAAATGTGGAGCAGCGGAGACAGCGTCGGTCCGACATTGCGTGCAGGTCGACTGTAACTCGGCAGTGCACATCTTGCGTGGCATTTCAGAAGAACACTTCACTCTCATTTCTATAATCGGTTACTCAAGGGCTGGCTCAGCAATCTGGCACCAGCATAAGCCCGTGAAGTTCACGTGTTGGTTAAACATGATAACTATCAATTATCGTGGCCGCTAAGTTTCTATTTATATTTAAAGAGTGTAACTGAAATGCATGACATTTTTTATTCTCTCTAAGTTAGGTTCTCAAGTTGACTGTACTTAAAATGAACATCATTCCACGGTTGATCGAAACAAGTATTTTTAATATAAAGTCAATTTTCCAACAAGGTTTAAGTTCAAGTGTTTCATTACAGTAGGTAATTGATCGAACAAAATTGATCACATTTTTTTCAGAAAACGCTTAAATAACCCTGAATTTTATCTGAGAGGACATGACTTGTTCAGGCCTGAAGCCATTAAGTCCTGCAAGTTTTTGTAAAGCATCTGCAAATCTGCAAAGTCATGCATATATTCGTGTTTATATATCTAAGCATGTCCAAATTGCACAAAGAAACACAGCAGTGCCGTCGGCAAGATCTGAACTATTTCGATGACTTTCATGTTGTTGGATGACACGATAACTAAACGCAATCAATCCCTTTTAACTCCCTACCCTCATCAGTAACGCTTTCAATTTGCTCACTTTTCTATTTATAACGAAAAGGCTTATCAGTTTCCCGGAACGTGTTATCTACTGTTGAACGTCACGCAGGAACTCTACCAACTTTCGCTGAATTTGTTAACGTTCTGGTGCGTGAAAAACTATTGCGCGTCCGACAAATTCAGTTCATACCACTTCTTCAACTCAAAAGCAGGCTTCATTCCACAATGATTCGGTGTTTTGTCACAGGACTAATAACTAAATTGGGGGAAAAGAATTTTTTCTGAATTTTTGTGCAAATCGAAAGACTGGATCAATCAACGAGGCTATTTTATATATAAGTTTGTATTATGACTTTAGTATAGTATAGTATCTTCGGCATTAAAGAATAGGCCTGGATAGACCTGTCGCCGATTCTTGTGCTATACTTGACTAGACTGGCCTTTTGGTCAGATCTTTTCAACGGACGGTAGATTTAAAATCGATTCTAGATATCAGTTGTTAGTGTAATTAATAATGATTATCGAACTTCATTTAAATACCTAGTGTCTACGAGGTCTAGGTTATATGTAAGCTTTAGAACAAACTCAAAAGCATATATCTTTCATTCCTATCAAGCGGGTTTCCATGAATATTACGTACTTGCCCTGGTGCAAGTCCATGCAAAATATTTATGGGATCGAACGTGTTCGGGCACTCAAGCTCTATTTTCAAAGTCTGGAAATTGGTAAAAATTTACATACCGACTTGCCTAACTCATTCCCGGTAGGCATTTCAACAATATTCCTTTATCTAAATTAAATCGCTGCATTGCTCAAAATACGACCTATATGTTTAACACGTACCGCACACTCCATTATCTGATAATGCAATTTTACTGATTATTAATCCTTGAAAAACTAAAGCGATAATGCGATACAATAATAAAATTGTAATGATTTACTGATGTAAATGTTAGCCAAGTTCAACTCACCAACATTTCGGGCATCGACGGCAGCGACCAACACCAAAAGCAGGCACATTATTTTTCCCAACATCTTCCCTTGATCACTTTATTGTTAGCTAATTAAATATCTTGTCACGGACACTCACGCAAAATAGCTTAATTTGACTCCCTGAATGCAGCAAAACTCACGCGTCGATATTTAGGATGTAACGGAGGTTCCTACTAATGAAAATTTCGAATGAATAAACGCTCGATTAATCTGAAGGTGAAATTGAAGACAAGGCTATGTTTTGTACCTGCAAAAGAATAGAGCAAAGTCAAAATGTTGTTTTTACTCTTGATTTGTGATCACTCTATGTATTGTTATTGAAAACCAGTACAAAAATAACGAAACAAAAATGCTGATAACAAAAAATGTCCTCAGTGTAGTAAATACGAACATAAATAACGAAGTCACTGTAATTTTGTGTTATATCAATGTTGTTCGGTTCTTGCATTTTTTGTGGTAAATACTCCGAAATTAACTATAGTCGAGAGCTTCTAAAAAATTCATTAAATTTTAGACTAATGTTCAGTAATCGTCTATGGCAATTGAGTTAAAATTGAGCCTAAACTGGTTATTTTACAAGATATGAACTGTAGATACATAGCGACCACACGAAAGGGCCTGTTCAGGGAGAGAGTAAAGTGGGACGTTAACCTCTCCCTGTAACAGTTTGCGTGAGTGTGGTACGCTTGGACAGGGCCCGTCGTATTTATACCAGTGTTGACCTGTTGCGTTCGACCTTCTCCTCTTAATTATGTTCGTCATGTCTTGCGTTTGTCTGAGATTAAATGCCGAACCCGGACCTCTCGAAAACGTATCCGACTAGCGCTCAAATACGTCAGAGAAGAAATGAAAATTATAGAAGGGGAAAACTTGTCTTGGCAAAGAAACTTGAGGAGTAAATTGCAGATGCGCTTATATTATTTAGTGATAATATAAATTGATATCAATGCTAAAAAGATACAAAGGTAAGAAACTGAGAATATTTTAGTTTTTCAATACGACCTAAGACGTGAAGAGTTTAGATTATTTTTGGGTAGGAGTTGCGAATTAGGAAGAGGCTGAACTTGCAAGAGACACATTTTTATATTTTCTTGACTGACTAAATCAACTTAGACAATTAATATGCATTATCGGCTCATATCAAGTAAGTTTTAAAGGATTTACTGAACTGCGGGGCCACTTATGTTTTATTTCGAGCATCGAAACGAACAAAAGTTTTCTTATTTGTATAATAAGCATGACATATATATAAGCAGCATGGAGTTTACTGTTTACTTAGATTACCATTCGAAATTTCTGAACAGTGAGGCACTAGGTAGTGAGATTTGTAAGAACTTTATCACCACAAGTATTTGTGAACCTAATTAATTGACAACCGTTTAAAATGTGCTTGGAAACGCGAAACAATAAATGCTGATCAATTGTTTTACGCGCGTGAATCCTGCAGTTTATCAGCTTCGTCATAGCCTCATAGGCTGCGTTAACCAAGAGATAACTTCAAAGTTTCCGTTATGTAAAAGAACCCTACACTTAAACGACAGCTTTTGATGCCATGTAATGCTTGAAAATGAAAGAAATTGAAAACCAGGACTAGTTGAGTCCTTCTAATGCCATGGACGCATTTTAGGTGTGCCCATGAAAAAGGAATGCCAGTTGCGCATTAATTCCTTCGCTAGGAGGTATGGAGGAATGGATTAGGCGACATTCGTGGTCAACGACGAGGCTGGGATTCCTTCGTAGAAGTAATCATGTATAGATTGCTCGTTCGTTGTACGAAAATTTGTTACTACCTTTTATCCTGCAGTGTGCCGTGTGAACGAAGCGTTAAGCGAGTTGCCCATTGTAAAAAGCTCGACAAACTGCCATAAAACTGTACAGGATTTGGGTACATCTCCATAAAGACAACCTGCTTCCGAGAAAATTCTACCAAACTTTGCTCTCCATGTGGTTCAAGTTGGTTGCTTCGAGGTGAATACAATTGTAAGAGACTGGTGGGCGATGACAATATTCATGGCTGGTAACGAAAAAATTGCAGCCTAAAAGCGTGTGCCGCATTTTATAAATTTATATTTTGTTCGAGCACGTTTGAAGTCTAGAAAACGCAAGTGTAGGCAGAGAAGTTCTTTGATTCATAAATTTATTTGCAATAAGAAATTTGGTTTCCAATACGAGCATAATTTCCTTCTTTTCTTCATACGCTTCATCTTCATCTCGCTTTTCATCATCATTCATCGTCATTTCCTTCATCTGAAACCACATTGCCAATTTAATTTTTACAATTTGATTGGTAACAATAAATTGTGGACTAACTTGACCATCATCAACACAAACTTCAAAGTAACGTGGAATTCTAAAATCAGCTTTAGCTTTCCCTCCGAGCAAGTCCACCAAGAGGACTCACTGACGCGTGTCGATCCTGGCTAGTCAAGCGATATAACGTACCCACGTACGGCGTTCCTGAGCACCGCGTCGCGAAACTCGCCGCACTGACTGCCGGGCTCAGTCGTAAGGTCATGTTTTCGGGCAGGCAGGTCAGTCGCACGACGGTCAGTTGGAGGGTCAGCTAGTCATGCAGGGCTGTCAGTTGGAGGGCTAAGTAGGCCAGATGTAGGGATGGGTCGCGATCTATAGGCAGGGCAGTTGGGGTGAGTTGTATAGGCAGGGCAGTTGGGGTGTGTTGTATAGGCAGGGCAGTTGGGATGAGTTGTATAGGCAGGGCGGTTGGGGTGAGTTGCATAGGCAGGGCAGTTGGGGTCAGTTGTATAGGCAGCTCAGTTATGGGGATAGACTGTCATGTACGCTGGAAAGTTGTGGGTAGCAGCTGTTTGTAGGCAGTTCAGTCGTAGGTGTAGGTTGTTGTGCCGGTAGTTCAGCTTTAGAGTTGGTCGTTGTTTAGGTGTTTCAGTTTTAGGGTAGGTTGTTGTATATGAAGTTCAGTTGCAGAAGTAGGTTCTTGTGTAGGTAGTGCAGTTTTGGGTAGATTATTGTGTAGGCTGGCCAGTTAATTTGTCATATTGGCAGGCTTTCTCGCACTTCTCGTTTCATGAAGTCTCGTGCTTAGAAATAAGTCAAATAACGTAGTGCCGCTTCTCTTTCGAGTGTCTTCGTTTCTGCTGATTTTCACTAGTCTGTATCCAATATTCATCTCTAATTTTACGAGATAGAACGTGGTTTTATTCTCGAAAGTGTAAATAGGCCGTCTATTTGAGACTCCACTCTTGCTTTCGACAATATTTATTGATTTCCGAAATTTTATTTTGGAAATCAATTTATTTTTCCATTTTATACAAAAATATATCATTAACAGGGTGGGCCTTCATCTGATGCGCAGTAAATTTTGAGGCAAGCATGAGAATTTAAAGTCTGGTTTGCACTTAACTAATAATAATTCATATGTATACAAAATAATGGATAGGTTTATAATTGTTTCTGAGTCAATGTAATTGAGGTAATGTCTCTCAGCGCAAGTTGCTCGTCTCGTTACGTAATGCAAGGCAGACGAAAAAAATTTTAAATTTCAGTTTTAGGACATATGAAAATAATCTAGAATCTTACAAAAATGCTCATACATGCATAATATCTCTATAGTGTTACGGATGAAGTAGCTAGTTTGTGGTCACAAGACACTGTTCCGCAATTTGAAGTAATTTAATTTTAATAAATGAGCTCGTTGTGATATTCAGTAAATTAATTACTACCATACTTAAATTTTTAGAATAATGATGGAACTAAAGATATTATGATTATTAATTTTTATTCTCTCATCAACAGGCATTCGTAAAAATTCCAAATGAGCTGGCAATGTACCTGCAGGTCAAAATAAAATTAAAATAAAAAGTCTAATATTCATATTTCATTTCAGTGGACCATTTGTTCAATAATGGTACGTATATTCTTATGCATTCTTTATGCGCCCGAAAAAGCAGACGCGCGTAGTAAATTGACGTCACGCGCAAACGTTTCAGCGTTTGAATGGCCCTAAGTAATACTCCGTTAGCTGTCCCGACTTCAGGATGAATATCAGCGTTGATGATGAACTGCTTCAATCGAAGTAATTAATGTTATCAGTAGAAATAGCAGCACGCGCGTCACGCCGCATATTTCATGAATGCGCGAACGTACGTAAGCTTGATACACGCTATAGGTATATCCTCCTACGGAACGGACTCGTGCAGCTCTCATTCCTCGCGCGTGTCATTGCCAAGACAGGCCTTATCTTGGCCTCACCAGTATCGCGACCATCGCTGTATAGCTCGTTGGGCTTCATTTGCCTATTATGTATATAAATATAAATTTACATGTTGACAACAGCTTTATCGATATAATTGTTGAAGGCGTATATGTGAAAAGCCGGATTGTTTTCCAAAAATTCATTTCATAAATAGCGTTTTTACAAGTATTACATTTTATAACACATGTATGCTTTTTTTATTTAGTTACCTTGTCGCATATATAGTTGCACTATACACATCAATACCAACACATGAAACGCTCCTATATCAACTTTTTGAATTGGGAAATAATTTAGATGCTAAGTTCTTTTCTTTCGACGACTTAGCCGAAACAACATGCACTTGTCTCTTACAACATCTTTAATTATATTAGACAAGACACATTTTTACCATTAAAATCAATTCATTTTTTCTTAGCTGGGTTATCTATGTTAAAACAACCACTGTGATTCCTTGAGCAGATTTAATTTTTCTTCAATTCTGGGACTCTTTTCAATTGCAAGTGTTTGGCATGCAGGCAAATGTGCCTATACAATATACTGCACCGATTCTCTGTGCAGGTTAATTTGGAGAAAAGGGCGCTCTCGTCAATAAACGAACTGCGAAGAATCTTTTTTTTTTCTGAAAGTTTATTGCAGCTTGAGATAATTCATTATCCAGAGGGTCAAGAATTTTCTATAGAATGTATTTTTTCATTCAACGCTGGTTGAAAATTAGCCTTTAAGAATGTATAAACAGAGGATTGTATCGTCATTCGTAATCATAAGGCCACCCAAGTCTTTTATATGGATAGACCATCAAACCACCAGATATGTTGGTTCATTTTATGACCCCCCATCCCTTCAATGTATGTGAATTAGAATTGACCATGCTCAACCAAGTCACGTTGAAAAGTAAGCTTAGAAGGTATTGGCTACAAAAATACCATGCATGGTGTATTCTTCGTAGTTGAAATTAGCATTGTTAAAGTTCTAGTTTTGTCACTTTTGTTCATCCTTCCTTTCAGTAATTGAATGGTTGGCTGTTTGATCATAATCTAATGTCCACAGACACTGAATGTTTTGTTTTTAAATTCATTTTTGAATTTGACCACGACATAAGACCATATCAAGAGTCCCAGAAGAACGCATTTTGCAGCATTTGATAATCAAAATTATTGTCATCAAGCGGAGCACGGAATTAATTTGTCATTGAACAAAATAGTAGATAAATATATTCAATGTGTTATACAACCAATTTTATCATCTTTTGCTTCTGAATAAGTTTCAGAAACGAATTTGCATCATGTTCAGCGTTGCCAGCAAAACACGATAGCTACTTTCTGGACCGAGATTTTCGTACTTCTTCGTGAGCTGCCTGGTAGAAGATAGGTACTTATTCAAAGCCACTGCGTTATAGAATTTCTTAACGTGCCAACAGACATGGAGTCCTCATAACTTCTAGTCCTACACGTGACCATATACGGAGCGCGATTACCCTCTACTTGCCCTCAACCGGACAGAAGGAACGACTCAAATTTCATGTATTCTGAGTGTTGTGGATATATGTATTGAAGATTTTATGATGGTGTTGGATTGATCACGATTCAAATCCATCGCGATCAAAAACATTGAACACTATTATTTTTTATTCTTATTATTGTACAGGGTGCGCCACAGAAACTTACTTATTTGAAAAAATTCCTGTGCGGTTAGTTGGTCGGGTAGAGGGGCGAGAGGGGGTGCATCTGAAGGGGAAAGTTCCCAAGTTTGCTTCTCAAAGTTTCTCAAATAAATTTGCTGTAGTGCAAGAATTAACTGAACGCGATTTTGTTTCCCCTCAAAATGCATGTAAACTGCTGGTTGACAACCTGCCTGAAGACGCGGTCGTTTTTTTCAGTGGCGAGGCTCAATTCCACATTTCCGGCTGCGTTAACAAGCTAAATACACGTTATTGGTGTGGTGTAAATCCACGTGAGTTTCACCAGAAGCCACTTAACTGTGAGCGAGTTACTGTCTGGTGTGCGGCGTCGGTAATGGGAATAATTGGTCCTTATTTTTTTAAGAAAACGAACGCGCAGTTACCGTTAATGGAGCTCGTTACAGGAACATGATCGAGTCACGCTCTCCAGGTTTGACTCCATGCGATTTCTTCTTATGGGGATATTTGAAATTTCTGGTTTATGTCGATCGACCACGGACCATAGCACACCTCAAGAACAACATTCGCGACGTCATTGCCAAAATACCGATTGATATGCTGCATAGAGTGGAAACCATTATGAAAAAAGCGACTTCATTAGTTTATGCGCAATGGAGGCCGTCATTTATGAGATTTAATTTTCAAAACTGTATGAAAAAAAGTTGGTATACTGTTTTCTCGAATAAAAAAAAATTTTAAACAATAACTGAAATACTTTTGTTTTTATTGACCTTTCAAATAAGTAAGTTTCTGTGGCGCACCCCTGTATCAGGCAGTTATCGAGGCATCTGGTTCAAACGAACTTCGAGGGCACGTTACACTCAAATTTAGTAGCATGCGAAAAATAAATAGAAACAAGAAAAGAGGAGAACGGATAAAAATGACTCGGAAAAATTTTTTCGCAGAGCGCCAAAACAAGCGGTGGTGACTTTGGCAAGGTGATTGTTCATATAAAGTTGTGGTGTCACTGTGGTACGCCACAAGTGACAAACGAAGGGGTAGAAGAAGAGTTCCTGCGTCGAACGTATTGGAATCTATTGCTGAGCAATGTCGCCGCGGTCTACTGCTCGCAGAATATCTGAAAAGACTATCAGCACAGTGGTTCCCGACGAGTGTAGATGACTGTATATGCAAACTGGAGGCGAGGCATGAGACCGGACTACCGAAGATGGTTTTTCAGCTGTCGGGCCACAACGCGTTCCAGGAGTTTCGCCAAAATCGACAGATTGGACATGGGTCGATATGATTTGGGATCAGAAGCGTCAAGGTCTGTTTTTTTTTCAGTAGAGGCGAAATGTAAACTAACTTGAAGTTCTCTGGGAAAACACCGTCAGCGAGGCAGCGGTTGAAAAGTTCGACCTGGAAAGGTGTCAGGGTTACGGCATTCCCCTTAAGTAATGACGTCGTCAGCGGATCGCTGGCACACTATTTGTTTAAGCTGCGCGCGCACTGCATCGATGACATCGTCACCAGTGACGTATGCGAATTCTTGAAGCACGCGGTCGAACGGCCACGGCGCAAATGTAGCCGATGGAGCATCGGCTGACGACGCTCGCACAGCAGGAATTTTGGTTTAAAAAACTGCATTGAATTCCTGCACGCTTATGTCACCCGAAGCACCTGTATGACCACTTCCTATAAGTTTATCCAGGGAACGCCAGTGCTCGAGGGTCGCTTCGTTGCGCATCTACTCTCTGCTCCAACATGACTTTTAGATCGAAGAAGGTCGAATAATTGCGCCGCGCATCTCGCCAGATGGGACGCCACAGCAGCTGCAGCAGCAGGATTACCGCATCTGTTCGCCCGGTAAACGGCGAACATACGCTGAAACAGTCGATTCCCCCGCTTCGAGATCCGAAATTCATCGTCAAACCATGGGTCGGAGATTCGTTGGGATACCGGAACTGTGCCTGCAGGAATGAGGTCACCGAGTGCATTGGGCACATAGGTATAGTGGGTCGTGATGAGAAGCTCACTTTTGCGGATGTAGTTTGTTATTCGCCTGTGACGTTACCGATCTCAGTGACTTCTCGGGCATTGACCATTTACCGAAATGTGATCAAACCAGTTGATCAATCCGTCATGGGAATGACGGGATTGTTTATGTTTCTCGATCTCAGTGACGTAACAAGAAAGCTGAACTGAAAAACGGAAATCATAGTGGGTCAAACGTATATAGTTTAACCATGATCTATACGTACTTTCTCACTGACGGATGGATCAAGGGCTGCAGCAGCTGACCGCAGACCGAGCAGTCGCGTCGCCGAGTAAGCTAACGGCGCTATGAATATCAGCTACATTCTGCTTGGATCATAAAAAAGTGACGCACGTCTACAGTCAGCTCGAAACTGAATACAGCGAAAGCCAAAACGAATCCTCATAATATAGTTCTCCCTGTCAAAAACAAAAAACACACGTCGACGAAGTTTGCGTCAAGCAAGCTACGTGAGTAGCATGTAAAAACCAGGGACGAAGACAGAGCCTGGTAACAAGTCCGCTCCAGCCACCTTCAGATTCGAACCAAGATGGCCGACCTAACCAAGATAGCTTATCGGTTTCGGAACGGTAACTTTCGCCACGGATATAAAGGCACGGCATTCAGCGTCAGAACTCACAAGATTGTCAAAGTGTAGTCCTCTTTATCAGAAGAACTTCTTCCTGACGATTCGACTCATTCGCGACATAGCTTCAAACTCGAGGCCCGAACTAACCAAGATTGCTGATTGGTTTCGGAACAGTAACGGTCGCCAAAGTCATATTTAAAGGCACAACATTCACTTGTTGCGCTCCGGCCAGTTGTGCTCCGGCGCTGTGAAGCAGTGGCTGTGTTGTACAAAGCGGATTTACTGTTAGCCGGAGTTACCCACAGCTCAATGATCTGAGGCTATGTCCTATGTCTGAGGCTATGTCCTCCCCAAAGAAACCCTATTAACAGAACGGCACTTCTAACATGCAGGCTAGAGAATCCTGATTTTTCATTTTATCTTGGGCGATTTTTTGCATAGTTACCGAGCACTATTGCATTTTGGTAATAGGAATAGTTGCGCAGCCAATTAATTAAGCTCATTAATGAACAATTTTCGATTAGATAGCATTATACATCATATACAATTTGAATGAATCTATATATTCAAACAAATATTCTTGCTTCCTGAGGATACTTTGATTTTTTGTTTAATTATTTACATTATTTTCCTTCAACGTCATCAAATTGTTGAAAAATTGCCTCATGGTTAAACACCATGGATTTCCTGGTGATTCCGGAACAGCTGGGCCATTACGGCATTAGTGCTCAATCTTTCGTCTTTCTGGAAGCATGTAAGCCGTGTGTAGAAGAAAACTCACAAAGGTTTAAATACTATATATCTAACGCCACATTCTTCTTGTTTAATCGTTTGGTTAAATTATTTTTTATCAATGGAATTAGGGCAGCAGCCTTTTGAGCCCAAGCGTCCAAGAAACAAATTAAAAATCGTGTGACTGGTAAAACACTAAAACTTAAACCATACTACCAGCGGTAACCAGCCTAGTTAGACGGTTAGACCGTACTCTACTGCGTATTACGGTATTAGTACCGAGTACGAGTAGTACGAAGAACCGGTCGAAGGCGTGTGTTGTCATTTGTCTGGGGCCGTACTTTCAAATAATCGCTAAATGTACGTAACAGTCGTAACTTATTGTGCGTTAGCGATAGCATATATGTACCTACAGCTACTGAGCTACAGGCTACAAGAAGAAGTAAGGGCTGTCAGGCCTAAATACACTTGGCAGTTGCCAGTTGGCAATGTTTTGAAACATGAAAGTATCTGCCCTGCCAGCATTATTATTATTAGTGCATGCATAGTGACAAACCTCAGATTATTTAGAATCAGTTCATTTTTAAATTTCCTCATTTAATCAGGATTTAAAGCAATTTCTTATGTTAAGTTATGTATGATAATGCTGGCAAGTGGCATCCATGAATCATGATTCATGTTCATGATACTACCTAGGTACTTGACTGAAGTTGACTCATTGTTGTTGACTGGTCTACTTATAGGAGTAAGACTCAGAAATGAACTGGAATTGTTTTCCATTGTTTATGATATGTTGAAAAATTAGGATATCAAAGTGTTAAGTGTCTAGTTTTCCCTATTTTGTTGTCCAATTGTCAAACCCCTTTATTTATTGATTCCCAGTCTCAGGCTGCTCAGGCAGTCTCTGTATATATTGTCAAACAGGCAACAGGGTAAAAAGGGACAGACGGGGTAAAAAGGGACAGTCCTCCAACATTTTGTAGAAATGCTATAGCAGCTAAACTAATCAAACAATTGCAAAATTAAAAATAGTGGCGTAAATTTGAACATTTTTACTATCTATGCAGCATAAAGCAAGTTGAGAAATCATAGATTGATTACCTCTAAAAAATCCCTGAAAAGAAGTATGAAAAGTGAGATTTTGGAAAAGTACCTCTACTAGTGTGGCAAACCAGAGCTTTTTTGTAATCAGTTCATTTTTAATTTTCCCAAAACTCAAGATTTAAACCAATTTCTTAAGTATGATAATGCTGGTATCCATGATACTTTACTGGTCTAGTTCTACTTATAGGACTCAAAAATGAACTTGAGGGAGAGTCTAAAAAGGTCTCTGCTTTGTCACTATGACCTCTACTAAGCTAACTAAGGTCTGTAGCAGAAAAAATATTTGTCATATTAATGTCCTCCAACATTTTGTAGAAATGCTATAGCAGCTAAACTAATCAAACAATTGCAAAATTAAAAATAGTGGCGTAAATTTGAACATTTTTACTATCTATGCAGCATAAAGCAAGTTGAGAAATCATAGATTGATTACCTCTAAAAAATCCCTGAAAAGAAGTATGAAAAGTGAGATTTTGGAAAAGTACCTCTACTAGTGTGGCAAACCAGAGCTTTTTTGTAATCAGTTCATTTTTAATTTTCCCAAAACTCAAGATTTAAACCAATTTCTTAAGTATGATAATGCTGGTATCCATGATACTTTACTGGTTTACTTATAGGACTCAAAAATGAACTTGAGGGAGAGTCTAAAAAGGTCTCTGCTTTGTCACTATGACCTCTACTAAGCTAACTAAGGTCTGTAGCAGAAAAAATATTTGTCATATTAAAAAACCTTACTTACATAAAAGTTGCACACTAGTGTTGGCTTGAAAACATGATTGACAGAATTTGCACATCTCATTCCAAGAAAAAATGGCGGCCATTTCCGCAAAACTGGGTAATTAGGATTTAGGAACACCCCCTAAACTGCATTTACAGTAACAGTAGTAGAGCCTTGGTTAGCAAAGGCTCCAGTTAATGAAAAAATCAATTAACAACAAAAAAATTTGATTATATTTACCTTGCTCAGTGAAAAAAATTTCGCTCAACAAAAAATTACTGCATCAGTCATCACTCATCACCAAATTGTACATAAGAATGTCATAGATAGAATTGAGCACTGGGCAACAAAGAATGAAAAATAATAACCTAAACTATGATTTATTTCTTCAAAAAATATGATGGTTGTCACTAAATAATTCCTTCCTGATTCAGGTATGTGTTTACAATATTTTTTGTTATAGTAAAATCACTCGACTCAATTAAAATTGTGCAAAATTACAAGCCATCCTGTAAGCTTACAGAGACAGAAGAAATGCTACATGGCTGCTGATATTAAGCTTGCAGTGGACAAGGTTGATGTTAATGCTCTATGGCATGTCCATGGATACGGTAATATCACATTAATAATACAATAATTAATGAATATGGTAATATCAAATCAATAAAGGAAAAACAAGTAAAAATCACAGAAAATTTATTTATTCTACATTTACATCAACTACAATGAAAGAGGAGGACTTCAAAGCACTGTTAGTAATACATGAGTTCACTCTGCGTGCTTCAAACATTTTAAAATTGAGTTTTATCTCAAGTGTCCCTAATTGCCCCATTTCCAGATTAATTCGGGAGCCTTTTATATTGCATCTAGCACCTTACAAATAGCATTTGGAAATTTTTGGAGATGCCATATGATAGCCCTTGGAAAGACCTTTAAAATGAGCCCAGACCCATTTATGAAATGTTTCATGGTAAGATGTTACCAACAAAAAATGCTCAAAACTGCCCTTTTTACCCATTTGACGGTATATACAAGTCCTATTAAATGGAATTTCTTGGCATTCGTATGTCATAGGTACCCAATACAGCAATACCCATCATCCATGACCCAGGGTGCAGAGGGTGGAAGCAGCGTCACCAATATATGGGTTTTTAAGCCCAAAGCATTGCCAACCATTTTCAAGATGCATTGCCAGGTAAATTTTAATGAAAAGCCATTTAGGCTGAGTAATGAAAAACTATTTTTTTACGCTGAGTACCTTAATGAAAAACAAGCCACAAACTTATTTACAAGGTTGCATGCACGTGTTACCCCAAAAAACTAATTTTACCCTAAAAACAGTCCGATTGTACAGTAAGTGTCAACTGAACATGTGATAATGCAGGCTGACCGCTCTAATGTGACCGCAACTACGCAATCATAAACTTGTTTACATTTGGTGTTTTGGCAGGAACTCATCGCAACTGATTTCTGGACAAGCTTCACTGCATCCTGATCTATCCAACATACCGGAAACCTCACTTTTTTCTAAATAGTTGGCTGAAGACTGACAAATATATTGAATGTAAGAATTTCAATCTAAGTGTGTCGGCAAGATTTCAAGGCGTAAATTTTTGCTACTGAAGTGTCACCAAAGATCTTGCAATATTCATCCACTCTCTGCACAGTGGTCCATGACTTAGGAGTTCAGCAGGCAACAGGCATGGAAATGATGGAATATATCTATAGTCTACTCTGCAAGCTGCGACTGAATTTTGGTAGCCGTGGTTTTATGGATTTTCCAGCATGATTCCATTTCATTGAGCCGTTATTCAATGTCTTTGAGCTGTGAATTCCAGGTTTCAGCTGCCAGTCAGCCATTAAAAGCCATTTATGAGCCGGCAGCTGCAAACTTTCTACTAAGTCTCATATATATACACGTGTTACCCTATTTCCTAATTTTACCCTAAAACAGTCAACACTGACATAATTTGTCTTCACTTGAGTGGCAACTGATCACGTGATAATGCAGTCTTGAGTGTCTGACTGCTCTGACCTGACCACAAGTATTTGATCTATAAGGAAATGTTTTAGGGTGACTTGTTGTTCTGTTGTGCAGGATATTTTGGCTGGATTGCTGAAGTAGTGCGGATTGTGGAAGTTGAAAATTTTATAAAACAACATGTTTGCCAAACTGCAATTTTTTAATCAAACGCAAATGCATGACATTAGAGCCGCAATATTTCATACCTACTGAAATTATATGATATTAGAGCCACAATATTTCAGAAAAAAATGGGACTTTACCAGCCCCAGAGGCTGGAGTTTAGTATACATAAACCTATTGCCTGCAGAGTCCAGTCATCCAGAGTACAACTTTAAGAATTTGCTTTGACTAATTGATTAAAAAGAGCTGCTAAGCTGTATATTTACTAGTGTAAGTAATACTGTGTGACACACATAAAATTTAAGGCTCAAAAACTAATTTCATGTGAATAGTTTTAACTTGCATTCATGCATAAATTTTATGTTTCCCTATAACATTAGCCTGTTTATTTATGTGCTAATGAGAGGCAACATAAACCAACCTTTGGTGATAATATGAGAATGTTTTTTTCTTAACTTTCCCATTGCCTCTATAGATAAGATTTGTTTTGGAGCCCATTTATTGATGTCATTATTTTATCAATGTAAGTGCACATCTTTGTTATTATGCAAATCATATTCTTCCGTTTTGCAGATCCACTTTCACTTTTTGTATTTCCACTCTCTGAATAACTGTATTTGCTTAGCAGATTGAAGTAATTGAATAACAATGTCAGAAAATAATACCCCAACTAAACCTCCAAGAATGAGCCCTGGCAGCCCCATCTCTGGAGGACTCACTCTCCAACTTCCATCTCCTATTGTCACGCGCCGCACTCGCACTCATTCCACGTAAGTTTCTATAATTTTGCATAGGTATATATTATATATATATATATATCCAAAATCCATAAATGCAGATGGAAGAATGGGACCTTGGTCACCTTGCCTAATGTCAGTCTCCTGTAACAGACTAGAAATTTGATGCCGGCAGATGCCAATTGTAAATAAGCAAAAAATAAATGTGCCTCTGGTAAATTATCATCCATAACTATGGCCCCCATGCCTAGTTTAGTCTGTGAAAAACTATGTTAGAAAGAAAATTTCTACAAGCATTTTTTTTAATTGCCCATAAAGCCAATTAATTTGTATTTGGAATGATACAAATTTTTAATGATTGAATGAAAGCATTTTACAGGTGTCCCCAATCCATGAATAGATCATAATATAAGGTTGCCAACTTCATAACTTCAACACCGTTTCCATCTTTCAAGCTGAAACTAATCAAACCTATTACTTGCAGGTGTCAAATTGCCCTTAGCAACCCAGAGGTGATGGGCAAGATTAAGTCTTTCTGCCGTAAGAAGGGCCACGGCTTCATAACTCCGAATGATGGCGGGGAAGATCTTTTTGTACACATTTCTGAGTGAGTCTCTTTGTAGATATGTTTCTGAAGCTATTCAATGTTAAAAAGTGTATATTGTTCTTTTATAAATTATATAACTAAAAAATTAACTATTAATTGTTATATTAACTATTCTTAAAGTTTATTTTCTGATTAGATGGATGGAAACCTTATTTTCATCAACATTTATCATTCACTCTGAAGCTTGCTACTGTATTGAGTGCATTTAGAAGAATTACAGTGATGTTTTGCGCATTAGCAGCTGAAATGTTAGCAATTTTATGTATGTTCTGAATGTTTACTGGATCTGAATGTTTTGATTAATTGCTTGATCAGAGATAAATTGATTGAAGACGAATTATCCCCTAGTAAAACGTTTATCCTGACTTTGAGACTGATTTTACCTTGTGTGTAAAGACAAATATTGTGTTGCAGCATTGAGGGCGAGTATGTGCCGCTGGAAGGCGACGAGGTGCGCTACAGACTCTGTCCTATTCCACCCAAGCGCGAGAAGATGCAGGCAACGCACGTCGAGATTGTCAACTTCACGCCTGAAGTGCATCTCAAATGGGACTGTTTGTCATCAGAGGGACTTTAATTTTACTAGTAGTCCATCAAAAAGTATTACTAGTAAAAGTACTAGCAGGAGCCAACTATTTCATGGCTTAAATTTTTGTTTGTGAACAAGATGTCTGGCGATGACTGTGTAAAAAACATCTTCTATGTCATTTGAGATTTGGGTGATTACATTGCGTTTGTGTACTCATTGTCTGGGAGCATGTGATGTTGCTTACGACAACCTGGTATTATTCTTGAATAGGTTCTTTCGTGATAAAAACTACAACGCAGCAGGTAAACGCACCGAAGTTCATTGTTGCCTTGCTCTGTGTTAGGGAAGCTGGCAGCTGCTGCTGAAGTTTTTGGCATGACACGATATTAACGTGGGACGTTGCGTATTCGTGGTGTGAAGTTGAGTCCTTTCTACAAATTCTTCATATAGCATTTCTGCATTAAGATATGAAAATTATCTGATTACCGCTGTTTTCCTAGCATTGTAAGAAAGGAACGTCTTCACGAGGAACGTTTTGTTTAGGTTGATGAGGGGGGCTTCTTGCAACAAATTCATTGGAGAGAATATCAAAGCTCATGAGCAATTCACTGAATGAAGTATCCATGTAACAATGCAGAATGATGCACTGCAGTTGTATTGGTATTGAACGTTATTCTCCATCCACCATAATAAATTTCTGAATGACCGATTCTGTTTCATAAAAAATTTTGTATTTTGAAATTTTCATTATTTTAGAATAGTTATGGCATCACGATGCCATACTCACATTGTGTTGAGATAGCTTTGTAGCTGAACTTCTGTCTCGTATCCAACTTTGTGTGTATGCAATATTCTAGATAATTTGATGATTTTTTTATTTATAAGTTTTTCCCTCAACCGTAGATTTGAAATTTGTAAGTTCTGTGATACCTTGGGTAATTCCTGTGGTTGCTATTGATGCACACTTTATAGATCACCTTCAACTAATATTGTGTTAAGTTTATATGAGAGTGTAATTTAAATCATAGTTTCGAAATCGGATGTTTGTTTGGCTTGAATATTACGTAGTAATACAAGTGCGTGGACAGTTTATTTCAATTAATAACCTTTTCTAATAGTATATACCCAATTAACGATATATGAATATTTTCCTGGATACTTGACGACACATTTTAATTTGTTTACTCTCTAAATTCGGTTTCTAGACGGCATGGATGTTTTGGCGATTGAGCATGGACTCATAATTCATTTAATGCTTCCGCAATTCCTTTATTTTTCTGATGACAATTATAATGTTACAGAAACCAAACTCTCAATATCAATAATAATCTTGATGCGTTTTTTTTTCTCGAATTATTGGCATCTCTGCAACATTGATCAATTCGACCAGACGAAAAATTTGTGAACATAATGTTTACCTGAGCTGCGTTACAATGAACTGGTGAATGAGCTTGTCTTGCATTCAATGATTACATCCGGCATGGAGGCTGGTAAGAAAGTTGATCCGTCATGCTTCATATTGGTCCGTGCTGGAGTGCCTTATTTTTGTAACTTCCTCCCAAGACTTGGCACCATTGCCCGGGTACCAGGTTTTGAACGTGTCAGAATATCTTACTGCCAGGAGTGAGCATGAGAAAAAAGTATCTTGGCTCGTATGGTTTTGTTATGGCGCAATGAAGTGATCAAGAAGTTGATTCGGAAGCAGCTCACAAGATTTCCATATTTTTGTGTAGTTGCAATGAATTGGCATGTCTGTATCTACAATAACTTCAGCACATTTCGCAAATGTCTGTGGTTATATATTCCGTAAGAGATTATTTTTGTATTTTATCTGGTTTACCCTTCATTTTATACTATACTTTTGCCCTTATACATACGTCACCATTGTTACTGAATATTTGTTCTGATTTTCACTGCTCCTGAGATTTACTGAGATAGTTGATATCCCATGTTTTATTTTATCTGCGCATCTCATGATATGGTTAATCGCAGTTGACGTACATTTATCTCGATTGCCTACTCCGTCTCTGATATGTTTATTTTTTTCTCATTCTTTTAATTAATAGATAACTATTGTTGAATTAAGAGTTTATTTGTGCGCTGTCACGTTATGCTGAGGCCTGTTTTCGTATTTTCTGAGACTTGTTCCTTCATTCAAAGACGATGGATGATGTATAATTGCTTTTAGGTTCCCACGAAAGTGCGAATAGAAGAGATGCCAGTGAAGTTCTTTCAACAACTTCATAGGATCATAGAATTTTGTATTGTATTCCACATCGATAATTTTCATCGTTTACTAATGTAAACTTCCTCACCAATTTCCGTATGCTATTTGTCGGTAATTATACACATCTTTAATATTTGGACTGCTCGGACGTCGTCAAGGATGTAATTACTCTGATTCTATGGTAGTGACCAATGAGCTCGGGATCACTAGTGTTGGTTCCCATTTGTTAATGCTGCATTACTATCAAACTAGGCTGTTGGAAGTGGACGTTAGCTGAAGTCTCTTGGGAGTTCATTTGAGCAACACCATTAATATTTCAGTATCGTATTACTTTCCATGATATTTTTATTTACTATTATTTGACGATGGTTAGGCTGTGTTGTGCTTGGGTCAAATGTTTCGACTCGTAACGTGACTGAATGTACTGGATCCGAATTGCTTGATCAGAGAGCTCATTCAGGGCTGTGTTATCTTGATGAAAAGAATCAGACGCTCACACAACGAGGAAGTAGTTAGATAATACCCATTCCATGTCAGACGATTTCTCAATTGAAAATGCTGAATGAGAATAACGGCAAAGAAGCGGAAGAACATCGATCAATAGTGCAGAGCTTGGGATAAGCTTGAGCATTCAAGATTTTTGATGTTACGCAGCTCATGATCAAAAGCAGACTCAGAGGTAGTATGAGAATCACGATGTTCGTGCTTTTTTTTCTATGGATTGTAATGTAAACATCGAAGATCTTTAGAGAAATTTGTAGAATGTCAACGAAAAAATTATATCCCTTAGCTCATCATTAGCAAGTAGAAGATTGTTGCTATTTATGTTAATACTACCTATCATTTGTGAGATAATTTCGTCCTATTTTAGGCTCCGTTCATTGACATGGCTGGAAATTGGATGTCTGAGCCGAGCTCTCAAATTGAACTCTTTTGCATTCTAGTTTCTACCTCATTTCATTTTTGTTGTTCTGTTGATTTTAACCTTGTTCCTCAACGCGTTCGAATTATTCTATTAATGTTTAATCCCGATAGCGTGGCGAGATTGCATGATTTATTTAAGTTCCGATCAAAACGTATCTTTAGTTACCATTTGAATTGTATTGCGTATATTGAGATTAAAAATTTGCTTAGCCCAACGTATTTCATTTCTAATTTGAATGGCTGACATTTCATTCTTGTTCCCATACTTTCTGAAAAATGTTTCGAGCTTTTTAATAGATAGAATTAAATGTTGAACTATTTTTAAGCTGTAAATTTTACTAATAGATTGCGTTAAGATTTTATTTGATTTAGCCTTGTCGGTCCTGATACGCTTACTACTATATGTTTAGACGATGGTTCACTTACAAGCTGCAGATGCATAGACGCTGGAAGGCCAGATAGCAAGATTGTGTGTAAATGAAGCCTCGTCTCGGTTCCTGTCGAGTGGAACAATTTTTATTGCTCTTCTTTAGGTAATTATAAAAGGACAAACGGCTATGAAAAACAAAGTTATTTATTCCGTTTATTTACAAGAAAGAACAAGAACTATGCTAGAAATGAGAGAATATCATTCATAATTGTCTTGCGTAAGAATTATTGATTGCAGGCGAAAAAGTCTATTCGAGGTATCGGCAAACGCAAATGGGCGGGCAGACCACATGTTTCCGTGTCTGTCGGTAACATGAATGTCACCTCTGCTGATTGTGTCGAGTTTTAACCTGTGTTCTTAGGTTCACGGATTACATCACATAGTTTAAACATCATTTCATAGTTTAAACATCATTTAGTGCGTGTCTGTTTTGGTTCGGCAATATGGGACAAAAATGAAGACACATTTTTGTATGCGTCTGAGCCCTAGGCTTATGTAATGCACGATCATTTCGTGCTCGACTTTGCTGCGAGTCAAGTGTGTGGTTCTCGCAAAGTGAAACTATGGAACGTTTTTTTGTAGTTTAATTTTGCCATTGTTTTACGTCACGTGTTCATATAATTATTCTATTTTAGTGTGAAAAATCGCATTTGCGAATATGAGGAGGAATACAACATGCAATCTTCATCGGCACTTGAGCAATGCATAGCTTAGATTTGGCATCCAGAATGTCGAGCAGCACAAGCCCGAACTCACGAAATCTATTTTTATTTTGCATAGAAGGAGCGAGAAATCACGACCTACACAAAGTTAACTTACAAACTAGTTTCTAATCTTTAATAAAACTGCTTCCGCATCGATACGATTGCAGCCATAATTTAACAAGTTAAAGCAGTTTGAAAGATTCTATGAGAGGTTCTAGGGCCAAATTATTGAAATATTTTCAGGCAGATTAGAAGGAGCTTCACGAGTACCGTACTGCCAGATCATCTCGGAATCTAAGACGGGCATACCAGGCAAACTTTCCGAACTCCAATTCTCAATAAGATCCTACATCGGTTGAGAACGAAGAACATGCACGAGTACAGAGTACATCAAGTTGAGTGATCTGTCTTTGACATATTTGTAATAATCTAACATGATGAACGTTTCGTAATATTCTTAATAGATAGGAAGACTACGTGACTGAGGAACGTTGACTCGAGTTTGGCTCCAACATTTACGAGAACTTGACTATCACTCAAAACTTGATCGTTGTTCAGCTGAGATAAAATGCCACAAATTGGTTATCATCTACACGAAATAACAAATTACGCCATTCAGGCTACAGCAGCAACCGGTTGGGTCTGTAAGTTATTAAAAACCGGATTGTTTCTCTTGAGACGACACATCAGTAACACGCACCGATGTGACTGTTCGGAGCATTGCACCAGTTCATCTTTTATCTTGAATATATTTATTTACAGTCACGCTTAGATTATAACTACACTAGTTTTGAGTTTTGTCCATGCTGAGAACAATTCCTCTAATAAAATAAAAATTCTTGGTTAAACTCTAAGTTATAAATTCATTCGTTCCTATACCTCCTTTCCAAAATTTTAATTTATTCTTACCCTCTATCATAGACTGCATTAATAGGAAATGACCTGATGACTAAGCGTGTTGTACGAAGTATTGCAGATACGAATAAAATATTTACTTCTTATAATTGCTATAGTAATAATTCGAAATAGTAATAAAGATCATAAAAGGACTGAGCTGCGCGCTTATTGCTACTGTCCCGCATCTGAATGCAGGGACACGCCAGTGTCGCTGCTGCAGCGCGCCGACGCATCACCGTCGCGGTCATCCGTAACTTTCTTCCGCAGCCGCGGGGACGAATCCGGGGTGCCGGGCCGCACAAGGACCGGCGTCGCTCTGTACGAGTCGGGTTCTCTGGTGTCCAGGTCAGAGGGCGCCCTAGCGATATTATTCTTTTTAAATTCTTTAGAGGTAAGGTCTTCTTCGGTGGAAGAAGTGGAATCTAAGGTCGTGTCAGGAACCTCCTGAAGAGTGCTTGAAACATCTCCCGGATGAGCGATGTTGTAGTTGCCTCTACTTTGGTACCCAGAAGAATTATCAGTAGATGGAGAAGACTGTCGGCCGTCTGCGTTGCCGTATTCCACTTCAGGTATCAAGCCAGCATTCAATGTTTTATGATCCATGAAGCCGGAATCTCTAGACGACGATGATGTGTTATTGGTGACGCTGGCTTCAGAGACGTGACACACGATGCTAGTTTGCTCATACTCTAGGATGGAGGTGACGGCAGCGAGCAGCGTAGCTCGAGTGTCCGTGTCTCGGATGCCCAGACTGTCCAAATCTTGTTCCTCCAACTCACGTAGTTGGTCAAGAGTCTCGTAACCATGCAGGATAAATAACTGCACAAGATAAATTAAACATGTTAAATATGAATGGATCAAGGATCGAGCTTTCATAGTTTTAAAAAATATAACTCAGTACTCACTGTAGTGAGTGACAGAGAGCGTATTTTCTCGTCGACGAAAACTTGAGGTCACGGACAGACAGACAGACGGACATGGCGTGCACAATAGTGAATTTTTTCCATAAATGAGAAAATGCGCTAAAAAGTAACGAAGCCAAACAGTTCCAGTGTTTCAAATTAAGAATGAATGAACAGGCCCCATTACGCCAGCAGAGCAATTTTTACGAACGTCGACACATGTTTGTCATAGTTTTAACCAGGGGAAAGCATTCACTAACAGAAGGGCGAACGGTTATTCTCGCACATTTGACGAAGTTCCCGGCATGAAATGAGCTGTCAAAACTTTCTCAACTAAACATTTAAATACCAGAATTTTTTTTCGCAATTTTCAGTGGTCGACTTTTGAACTTGCAGAAAGTGAAGTGCTCAAACAATTGTCTTAGTTAAAATATATATCCTATTATTTGTTTAATTTTCCAAAAAATGTATCCCTTCAATAACGCCCGCGTACATTCATTTCTAGAAATGACGATCGCACCGCGCGTTCAAGAAATACTAAACACCTTCGGGCATTCGAACGACAGCGTGTTTGCAACAACCGGAATCATGTTTGCAAACAATTGTCGGCGGGCGTCAATGGGCCTTTGTCGTTGCGGTGCCACTAGGAAAGAGTGGAAAAGAAGAGGCCGGACAGAAGAAGGAGAAATGGAAAAAATGGGTCTTTACGTATCAATACAAGATTTAGAACTGCATCAGGAGTAAATTTCGTGATTATATGAGCTCCGATGACGCTCAGTGGTTACAGTTCAAAGTATCAGGATAGAGCAGAGAGGTGCGGGTTCGATCCCAGCACTGGGCGCCAGTTTTTGGTCGGAATCGGTGAGGAGGCCGGGCGGTCAGCACAGCAGAATTGTAGCAGTGAGTTGAGCGTTCGAGCCCGCAATAAACTGTGAATGTTCTGCGATCGGCGACAGGCCTACGGCCAAATAAACGCTGAAACCGCGAATATATTATACATGGCTAAACGTTTCACATTGTTCAGGAGCGAGTCGTATGATGACAAACCGGTAAGTTTTATTGCTGTATTATATTTATAAATGTGAAATAAAATGTAATCGTTGATTACAAAAAATTATCTACTGAAGATACTTCGTTAAATAAACACCGCAAATATTTATCAATGGATTTGAATTTATTTTCAAAGTTGTAACTTTAATTCCTTATCGGGCGTGAATTCAACCACTTTTTATGGCGCAAACCACTAAGTAATTTAGGAACAAAGGTACAAGTCAAAAAAGCATTAAAAAAGAGTTATTCTTAAATAGCAACTAAACCTGGTTAGAGTCCAAGCACAAATTCCCGACCGACATACTTGTAGGAGATGCCCGAGTTTGTAGTGCCGTAGGAGAGCCTCGAGGGACGCATGAGGGAACTGCTCAAGAGGGGAGCTTCGCTGCCCTCGCAGCTTGCGGTGCAGCCTGTCGCGCTCAGTCTCCTCCTCCACGAAAATGAACTTGAAGTTTCCTACTCGACCGTCCACGCAGCCTCTCCACTGACCCGATGGACTCTTCGATATTATGTCGATCACGTCACCTTTCTGTAAACAATTATCTGATCAATTTTATAATATCAATCAAAAACGCTAATAGGTAGTAAAGTGATAGATCAGAGCAATATTACTCATACAGATATGTATAAAAACTTTTCATCAAGTTTGAGGAAGTCGACTCCTACATTAAATTTGAGGTCAACTCTTACGTTAAGTTTGAGGAGGTCGACGTCGTAAGGCGAGGGCTGGAAGTCTGTGAGCGCCACGGCGCGCCCAATGAAGGGGCCGGTGTAGGGCGCCGGGGAGGGGGGCGACTGAGGTCCACTCTCACTGTTCGCACGCTCTGCCGTAAATTCCTCACTATTAGATGGTATTGTCATGTGTAATTGAATCTATTACTTAAAACTGCAAATTTTTTCGTGCCATTAAGAGTGATGTTTATTTTGACATTCGATTGATTTAATTTTTTTTAAATTTAATGACGGCGTTAATTAATTGAATTTTATTACAATTTCAATGCATTCGAACATAAGAGAATTTTTTAAACGTAAAATCGAGCTTATCTCTGGAGTCGAAGAAAAAAATGTTAGGTCCTGCCATAAACTCACTTCGTAGAGTGACACCGTCCGCGTCCGAGGAACACGGAGCATGACAACGGCCGTCCGCAACTCTGCCGTCCACTTGCAAATCTGCAAGATAAATTGAATGCATTGCATGTTCATAGCAAAGCACGCGTCACGCGCACATGAATAAAAGAAGAATTGAGGTCAAAATCAGCACCAAAGGACTGGCTATTTAAGATATGAATTGCAGTCTTTTCTGTCATTCGCAGACAATCAGCGGTCATCTCAAGTTGGATGCCAACAGAAAAGAGGTTCACTATCATTATTCAGTGATCATTTGTTGCATAACGCCTAATGTACACGATCATCGGCAACGCTCAAATAATAATTAAATTACACCAAAACTTCAAGATTATGGCAACTACTTTTTTCCTACCGATATGAATGGCGTTGGAAGATTCAAGAGTACATAAGAATTAATCAATAAGAATAATGTCTCAGGATTCAAAGGAAACTCGAAGCTCTGAAGAGGACGGAGCTCGAGGAATTTCCTAGATCAGAAGCTTTGCTAGAAGTCAGGAGCGCACATACAGAGGTGTCATTGTCTGCATAACGCAGAAGCTCTTTAGAAACAAATTCGATCATTTTCTTTTCAATGTATCTCGTCTGTGGGGTGTAGGTTAATTCAGGGGATTAGTGCTGTCATCATTCTATAATTTCAGTTCATCATGCCATCAAAAGCCAATTGTAACACGAAAATATTTAATCTTAAACTGATTACTTTCGGTCAGTGCGTACATGCGTCTAATGTGATGAACTTACGTGCACGCTTCTACTGGCGAAAACTAAAGTGCCCGTATTTCCTAAGATAACTTACGTACATGCTTCTACTTCGAAAAATTCAAGTGCCCGTTTTACTGAAAATATATTGCGTGCATTCTTCTACTTCGGAAAACTCAAGTGCCCGTTTTTCCTAAAATAACTTACGTGCATGCTTCTACTGTAGAGAACTTAACTAAAAACTTGCTACTAACCATCACCTGTGGACGGCGCTCCACGAGGACTTTTCACTTTTGCTATTTTGTGTAACATGTCCTTGTGTAGGCCTCGAAATCTGTTGATCAGGGACGCCGAATCCGACTTCTGTGAACAAATGGTGAAAGTTAAAATCCATTAATTCAATTATCACATCAATCAAGAAGGGAAAAAATTCAGGGATAGGACAAGGCGTTTTCATTTCGACAAAAATTCAATTTTCTTTAAGGCCCTTTTCTTTAGAGATGTGCAGATGTTTCTCCATGGAAAATTCTTTTAAGGAAACATAATTATAAATTATAAATATACGTTATTTTTCTATAACATACAAGTTTCGGTGCACAGCTTTAGATAACTACCGCATCGTTTCTCAGGAGGAGCAGTGACCGCATTCCGTTCATAAAGAGGACGACTCGAGTGTTCTTCAAGATTTAGCAAGCGCAAGTGTGGTCGGGGCGCTGCGCAGTAGCTTGCCACTGACCAACAATCGCACCTCTGTGAGTGCCGGTCAATTTTAATCTCACAAACGTCAGCTTCGTCTCATCAGTGCCAGAGAAGTTCGTTGCATCCAGGGCATCACTCACGCAACTTTATCTAGGCCAGTCGGTGTACACTTAATTTTGTAAATTACGATGTATTTTTTTAATAATAGCTGTTCTTTGCCGACAAGAGATGCAAATAATGAAATGATAATTGGAGGGTCTATTATTATTCTTAAGCAAATGATGCCAAAACAACAGCAGCATAAAGAAAGCTGTGGATTGTTGGCATGAAGATGAGAGCCAGACCTTATATTTGTTTCTATCGAGTTCGAAGCTATTTATTTTGTTATGAGCGAGGCCGAATGGTCAACAAAAAGTACAAAAGTAGGATTTTTAAAATAAAAACCGTCTTAGTGATGCACGTACGCTTTTAACTTAGTATAAAGAACGCGTATTTTCAATTAATTATGTGTCAGGAATACATATTATGAAGTATTTCGCAACGCGAGTAAGTGGTAAAAAGAGTTTCTCAATAGGAAACCAGGAAGATCATTTTAGCAACTTTATGATTATCGTTAGCATATTGCGTATACACGGTTTTTTTCACCTATTTTAACGGGAATAATTCAGACATGAGCGATGTGAATACTGACCAGCTAGCTATTTAACACAGCTAGAGGTTCTTCTTACATATTCGCCTTAACAGTGGTCTTATTGAGGTGACGACTCTAATATACATAGACAGCAAGCCCTGCAACTCGGACGAGTTGATGACACTTTTGATCGATAAGAGTTCTCGCAACCATGCACGACAGAAGAGAATCGCGCCATGGGAGGCAGATTGAAAAATGAATGACCGTAGATGATGAATGGGAGCCAGTGGTGACTTGGCGTATTTTACGCGCTACTTAACGAAGTAAAGAAAATTTTCCGCCAGTGAGCTCTTTCTCCAGCAAAATTAATTCTTTTAGAAACTTTAATAATTCGGTCAGCACGCGTACGAAGTTGAAAAGAAATACTGCGAACAAAACGCACCTTTTGCTTTATTGAAAAAAAGTTAAAAGAAAGTAGTGAAAGAAATCAAAGCACTAATAAAAATGATTGAACCCAGGAATAAGAAAAGTACTTGGACTACTTCCTACTTTCTGGGCGGCTTGGAAAATATTTACTGTTTATACACGAACGGACGACTGATCCTTCAATAAGCATGAACTTATGAGTCGAGTGGGTGCGTTGTGTTGGCATTGTGAACGCTGCGTATATTCGCAGTCACGACCCAACGAAACTGCGCGCCAACAACATTACATTGATGCTGACGACAGCAACTCTTTGAAGCTGGTTACAGAGTCATGATTAGAAACGTGGAGCTGATGTGTGCGAACAACAACTAATCATATCAAACTCGTGCCTTACGCGTGATGCTTCTAATTTATAATTTCAAAAGCGTTGAGGTACGTGTTTTGCAAGGTACGGGTCTTCTACTAAAATTTGCTTCGAATTCGAAGAAAAACAGGAATGACTAGACTATTTCGATAGTAAAACAAATTGCAAAACTGTTTACAACCTATACTTAATTTCAACAACAATCTCTGTTCAATCATAAGACCAATAGTGCAAGGCGGTCGCTTCGTGGCATCTCGCCCTCAACATGGGCTTCAAGTTGGGCACAAAATAATTTCCATCTTGCAGGATGATCTTAGCGTTCACGAGCAGGTGAAGGTTGAGGTTTTAAGGGTCAAGGCAGAGTGTTGGTGTTAGCGCGCTTCTTCATCTCCTATTGTCGCATGCACAACAACAAGGCTTTGACGACACAGTTACGAACGATGTCACTTCGTTGACCTCAAAGTATGACTATATATAGTATACATATGTAGTATCCCACATTATACACATTATCCTTAACTATGCGAAATAATGACTCAGCAAGTACAAACGTGTTTATCGGCATTAAACTATAACCTCACTGCGGTAGTTTCATAAAACATCCAAGACATTTGTCAAGGAAGTTGCAGAGGAATCAATTATGTTCTCTCGTATTTAGTATTTTGCGACAGGAATCGTGTATAGACAACAAGGGTGTACACTTCACAAGGGATTGCGCTTGCATGACACGCGGTGAGAAAATGTCGCTGTGCTTCGTGATGATCCTCGACATCACCAAAATCACGAGGTCATTAATTACAAGCAAAATAAATCCGTTCGAATGTTACGGGAATGATCAGCTTGCTCTCATATTAACCCAAGGGGAAGTTGTGGTTGATTAGGTTGAACTTTTGCAGCATGTTGAATTACATTTATGTAATGACAAATGACCATTCTGAGAAGTTTGAGCGCAGGATTGCAATTTTAATTATCTGAATAAGGATGCTATCCCGAGAATAAAATCTTACGCTTGAATTTCATCTCAAAAAGTTCCGTACTACGTACCACAACGTGTCCTGTTCAATACTTACCGCAGGCTATTAAATCACATTGATATTCAGTGTGATAGTTATGTACGTAACAATGTTATTAATATTCAGCAAAGAAGTTAGTTCTAATATATGCAGCCCAAAATCAAACGTCAGGCCTTTCGGAAAGGCTTAATCATTGATTCAAGTCAAGAGTGTGCCGGAGAACGGAAACGACGGTCAAGCTGCGTAGTGTCTTGTCATGCGGAACCCGGGCCTCTGTAAACTGTGCAAGTCCCGGCACACGAAAGCCTTAGAAACATATGAGGTAAACCAATCTCGCTTATGAATACCAATTTTTGTACTCAGATCGCGAAATTTTGTAACTGAGAAAGACTGCGTCTCACTACCTTACAAGCGAGCGTTTAATTCCATGGAGCAGAAGTGTGCAAGTTGCACGAACCTCTAATAGAAGAAAGTGGCATACTAGGTACCTAGAAAATTCAATTTTACAAGAGAACATCATTTGATTTAGTCTCATACGATTGATGAATACTCAATCAAATAAGTATCGATTGACAACACGGTTAGTTAGAAATTTATTTAGAAAAGTGGCCCAATTAAAATATATCAGAAACTCCACAACTAACCTCTCCATCTTCGCAATCTGACGAAGGCGCTGCAGAGTGGCCATCATCGCTACCTCCGCTGATGCTCCCGCGGCTCTGGAAAAAAAAAGAAAGAAAAATACGTCACGAACTTGAAGACGCGTGTGGCACACGAGGAAGCATGCGCACGTAAAACCGGAAATGATTAATTGTTTTATGCTCGTTCAGAACGGTTCAACAAGATAATAAACATCACATCACTACTGACTCCATTCTTCAAATTCAGGATGGCCGGGTTATAACCGACGGAAAGAATTTGAGGCAACTTTGATTTGCGGCTCCCGCTCGCCTGGGGGAGTACTTGATTAGACGGAGTCAGGAAAGCGGCAAATAAAACTAAACTGGTAATTTCATTCGCAAGCCATGTCAAAAGCGTCGAATTGATAGATCCCGGGACCACGCTATGAGCACAAAAATGCAAAAGATTGCAATGGAATGCATTTAAGTTAAGTATGACTTAACGTAAAAAAATATATTGGGAGAGGTTCGGCTTTATTTTATTGAGGGATAAATTTGAGTAATTTAGGCATAATTATATAAATAACACCTATTATTTCAAAAACATATTCCTCATTGCTAGAGAAGTTATAATGATTCCTAACCAATAAGCAAGAAGTCAATTAAACTAAAAGAAAAAATAGGTACCGTACCCTATGTTACGAGAGCCAAGTCTCAATAATCGTCATTTAATTTTAGTATTTCACAGGTACTATTCTAAACTTCTTAGGTATTTGAGATTTAATTTCTTTTGATAGTATTTTTGAATACTATGCGTCTCTATACATAATTTAAATCACTTTTCCTGTTAAGTTTGTGTACTTACATATATTAAAATACGATTTTTCAAGTGTACGAATATTTATTTCCCCCCACTGTATATTGGGAGAGGTTTGTCTTTTTTTTACTTAGGGATAAATTTTAGTAATTTAGGTATAAATATATAAATAGCACCTATTATTTCAACAACATATTTCCTCATTTGCTAAAGAAGTTATAATGATTCCTTACTAACAAGCAAGAAGCCAATTGATCTAAAAGAAAAAATACCCTATGTTACGAGAGCCGCGTGTCAACAATCGTCATGTAATTTCAGTATTTCACAGGTACTATTCTAAACTTCTTAGGTATGAGACCAGTTCCGTGTTTCCGGCCACTCTTATATTCTCGTTCCAGTTACACTCGGCACGGGCAGTAAGTTCATCTAACATTCGACGAGCTGGACCCATGCAGGAGAAATCTTTAACAAGGTTCCCAGATGCTGGTCACGTACGCTACAGGATGCGCTTTGAGTGCACTGCCGCGACCGCACAACTTGAGAAAATAAATTGCACAACTCATTTAAATTTGCCATTTTACGGCGCATATTGCTTTTTTAAACAAAATTGCAGGTAGAATAGACGCTCTACGCAATGAATAAGCGAAAATAAATTTTAATCTTTTCGAGTAGAAGCCTAGAAAATAAGCGGTCGATAAAATTAGTGATACCTGCAACGATGCCAAATATTTCTAACCTCTCAATAATAATGTCAATTGTTTTATAGTTAAAATTATCAAGAATTTATTGAATCGTTTGACTGAACATCAGGCTTGGAACTGTGAATCACGGCAATTTGACTTGCTCGTCGTTAGCTCACGCCGTGAGACATGTGCGACGATTGAGCTATCAAACTGAACGTCGTGAGTAGAAAAAACCTTCACCTTTGATAATTTCCTAGGAACTTGCGAATTTGGAGATCGACTATAAGGAGACAATCGCTCCTGTTGTTCAAGTGTTCATACCTTTTAAATTTCACACCAGAGAGAAAACATTACATCGCAAAGACTGCAAGGCTAACGCTGAAAATATCTTGAGAACGGCATCCAACAAACTTTCCAGAAACTACTAGCATAGAGAGCATAATAAATTTATAAAAATTTCTTTTCATGTGCAGTCAACTTACCATAGAGGAATCTCTGAAAGGCATATGAAATTTCCTACGCAAAGGGCTCGGTGGAGGAGTTGCAATCGGAATTGTTTGTTTTCTTCTATCACTTTCTTGAGACTTGCGTGAGCTATCGTGTTCTATTTCCCTTAAAATCTTGTCATGAGTATTCGCTGAGTCACAGTCGGTCACTACGACTGTGACTTGATTTTCTTCATGGTTCGGTGGCGTTCTCAAGTCGAAAAATTCTACCCTATCTCTTACAGGAACATTAAATCGCTTCAAAAAAGAATCCTCGTTTGAGCTTGAATTATTTGACGAGTTTCTGCGCAGGTTCAGAGTAACCCACTCTGGTTGTGGGTTGTGATCCAAATTGGAGCTTTGAACGAGGTTGTCGGCATATTTCCACTCAGTCGAGTACCAAATACTCTTCTTGTATTTATTCTTCCAGCCATTGGACTTTCCTTTCAATAGCACATTATATTCATTAGAAACAACACTCCCTTTTCTCAAAGTGTTCTTGCGACGTCGTTCGGTTTGATTTGAAGTGGCAAAAGGGAAAAACGAATAACCAGGATATGAAAATTCTCTACATTTTTTATTCTGACTATTTTCAATCAATAATTCCTCCGGATTTCGTCTTCGATCAAGAATCCTTTTGCATAGTTTAGTTATGAAACGTTTGACATTTTTACGATCGGCTTTTAGCGAGGGATCCCAAGTACTTGTGGGTAAATTGCTGTCAGATTGAATTTCTGACATCCTGCCGTAACTATGTCTAGCAGGCAAAATGTTACTCTTTCCTTCCATTACATTACTATCACTCCCCGGTAAAGAGAAATCATTCCTCGTGATTACAGTCGAGACTTTATTCTCTCGTTCAGCAGGAGATCTTGCGACTGGCGCATCAAATTTTCTCAGGGTCCAATGAAATACTTTCGCTAAGGAATTCATGTAGGAAGTTGATTTGTTTCTTGATCGACTTTCACGGGCCAACACAGGAGACTCCAATTTTTCAGAAAAGTTGTTATGGATATTCTGAGAATTTTCGAAAGAATTAAGTAGAGGATCGCTGCCCGCAGAAATTTCTTGAGAAATGCTGCGCATGTTTGATAGTTGACCTCTAGAATTATTGTGGCCAGGATAGAAATGAGAGAAGGTTTTGGTGATGGTATTAAGCCGGCGCCTTTCATATAGACGCACATGCCCCATGTCATCGTCTGCGCCAGTAAAATACTCAAGTTCATCAGGCCAATTGTCATTGAAGTTATCGCCCTCCATATTGTCTGCGAGAGCATCAAAGTATTCGGACGACCGATCGCTCGAACATTGGGAGTCACGGGGACGTTCGAGTTCTGGATTCAGCCCAGACCGAAGCTTGCGAAAAACTTTACATTTCCTCATCGAGGCTCTGACGGTGCGATGACGTTTTAGGGTACGAGGACGTCGGGGACCTCGGACGTCCCAAGTCCAGGTAACGTTAAGCAGGTCAGCAGAAGGCACGTCTGATTCCCCAGAGGGTTGCAGGCAGCAGACCAGTGGTGTTGGAGGTTCAGTGGCACAGCGGGTTTTCTTGCGATTACGAAGCTTTTTCCTTCCCATTCAATTTTACTGTTGGACAAGTGATGCCCTTGCAGTTATTAAAATAACAATAAAAATTGTACTATCAAGATTATCATACTCGTGACGCCGCCATGAGATGGATTAAAATCACTGAAACAATCATGCCCTGAATATTATCTGACAAAGCTATGCAGCGCACGATATTCAAGAACTTGGATGTAGAATAGCATCTGGAACGTATGTAAAAAATTGCCAAGTATTTTATTAGAACCTCAATGCATATATTTATAACATATATATTCATGCATATATTTAAAACATTGATATTTAAGAAAGTTACAGGTTCCTGGACATTGAAAATCAAGAAAGTACTGCTTTGACTCTCTACTCAATCTCTATCTTTCGGAACTTAGCGCCCGCTAAACTTTGCCCAGAACAGCAGCAAATTCGAGTAGATTTAGAAGCCTGCATTGCCGAGGCCGCTGTACTAACAAGACAGGTTCCTCTCTAGGTCAGTGGAGCTAACAGGACACTAGGAACTGAAATGAGATGACTTGCATGCATCCATGCCGTTTACAATAACAGGTTTTTGGCGTAACTTAAACAAAACAAAATCGACAATTTCGACAATGCACGCAGTAGCAAATTATTTAAAGTTAGGCTGACATATTCACGAATAGTTGATAATTATTGAAAAGAATGTTGCACTTTCATTTTAGAACAACAAACATCAGCCTCTTCATGTCTCTAGCTCGAGGAAACGGTAATATAAAGATTTTGAAAATTCGTTAGTTTGATCAAAAGGTTACAGTGATCGTAGATAGCGATGGAAGTTAGAAATAATATTGAACTGACGAAAGGACTGCGGCAGTCGCTACGGTATCGACTTTAGACGGGGGCGGCATTACAAGCCTGCGGGGCGCGCGTCGTGCATGAACAAACTACAAGAAGTCGGTCATGCTGGCCTGAGAAATTCAACTCAACCGTAAAGACAGGTCAGGACAGTAATGAAGTCAGGTCGCTCGTTGCCTCGTGAATGGTTGACTGGGTACCATCATTATACGATGGAGAAGTGGAGTACCGAAAAAATATCTAATGCATCCTCGAAGTCGTATATGGTTTAATAAATAGCTCACATTAACGTTTTATGAATCACCCGAATACCCTGAATAACATAATTGAGGCAGCGTAAAGTATGTTTGAGTAATCCAGACTAAATTTTGATCCATGTCTTCAAAGGGTATATCAATAACTTTAGGTATTGTGTCACACTCAATCTAAATTAAATTAAATTAAATGACCAGATAAATAAGAATACTGTTGTAATATCTTACAAACGGAACAGGAAAAGCTTTAATGCCTTCAAATAACTTCATTGCATCGAATTTCCATAAACATAATTACTCAGAGAGTTAAGCCAAGCTAATAATATTGGTCGAGTGCTTGAGGCGATCGTGCAAGCTTGGCCTAAATCAAACAGCTGGCACGAGTCTAGAGTCACTGAGTAGCGAGGTCGTGCCAAGCACCAGATCGTGTGTTGCATCATCATCGTCTCAAATGCAACCAATACCTCTGCTCTAATCCTCACTCGGTCTTTTAACATTGAATGAAGCGGTTAATGCAACCCACCGATAACCTGATACGGGTGAACGCCAGGCAAAGCTCGACCGGGCGAATTGTATCGTAACAAGAATGATACGAATGGCAAATGGATTTCATCAGTGTTTACTATGTATTGAAATGTTAATTGGTTTGCGCAAGAAGTAGGAATGCGATGGCAGGAAAAGCATGACGTATGCATGTGAAGATTATAGTAAACAGGGCATCAGTTGACGGATGTGCCAGCGAGAGCTGTTACGGTTTACAGCAATTAAGTCTCAATGAGGAGAGCGCGGCTTGGGAGGGAAAGTCGTCCAGCTCGACAAGGAGAAAAGAAAGCACAATCTGCGAGTCCATGTGGAAACAGCAGAGGGCGTTTAATGATGGGAAGTTTGGGCGTCGACCACGAGCTTCAACCCTTCAAATTAAGTCAGTGAGGCCTGATACGTCTGCACATCGTAATTAAGGCTTCCTAATCGTAACGCCAAACCATTTGAGTCATAAAAGATCAAATAGTCTCCATGCGACGACCGAAGTGATGAACTGAGACAGAATGTTCTTTTTTAAAATTAAAACGATGCTCAACCGCGTTATGGTTTTGACAGAATCATCAACTGGCCATCTGATTTAGATTTAATGAAAAAAACCTAGCTCATTTAACCAAAAAAAAAATAGATACCCATCAGAATATGTGCTTTAATATGCTGACCATATTTTAATTTAGTTGTTGTATTATTAAAGCAAATAATAATTGGCTTGGCGTGTCCAGCAATAAGCGATGCAGTCGAAAATGAAAAATCTAGTATAAAGATTTGCTCTCCAGAACAACGAATTTTTATTCTAAAATTGGTATCTTTATATAGGGATGTTCAAACGAATTTAAACTAATGCGTAAATGCTCAGCGGGTTCTGATTACCGTATAACTTTCAATTGTGTACTAATAATCCCTCACTATAGTAAAGGGAATAGCTAACTTTTAGAGAAAAGAATAGCTCATTTCTGCCGGTGACACGCACGCGGGTGTGTATGTATATGACCGGCGGGAGATCACGCACGTTTTGAGACTCTCACACGTGACCCTCACGCCGACGAACGAAACGCTGCTGTCACTGAGAGGGAACGTGCAAGCCTCGTGAAATTTTCCGCATTAACTCTCGCAAGTAGAAAACATTTTATGCCGGAAATCTAGCTTTTTCTTGCAGAAATATACTGAAGTAAACACGAAACATAATACAGAGTATGACTAGGGTTACAATCACGCAAGATTTTTAAATACCGAAAGAATATCTTCTATGATTATCTCCTATACCTATATCTGTGCATAAAATGATCATGACAAATGAATTAAAAAAAATTCCAGACAATCAAAATATATTTCGTGAAAAAATTAGTATTAGTATTCGGATTAAAAAACGAATGGAATTCACTTCAATGGGAATGGCTTCAAGAAAAACAATATGACAAATCAATAGTTGCTCGACGTACAGAAGATTCGTCCTGTGCTGCGAGTGATTGCAACTGAGGTTCCCGGCTGAGTTAACTGCCTATCAATGAAATGAAGTAGTTTGCCATTCAAGCAAAAAGTTCGTTGTTTGAACGTTCTTCGAATGTAACTAGAAACCTGACTGATTTTTATTATTCTATAGTCTGAGTTTTGGCGCTGCACCGCATCAAGCTTATCATTCCATAAGCGGCGCGCTCATACAAACTAATTCAAAGTAGGAAGTGAGCGAACGCCGTTAGGAATAAATCCAAAAACAAAGGGAAGGAAGAACCATTAAACAAAAATCGCGCGATGTATATAACTTATCGAACAACTGAGAGGGCAAAATTCTTCGCTCGAAATCAATCAGAAGTCAAAATTTGTTATATTCGCGGTTGCAGAACTGACGCATAGTTTTCCATATCTAAAACCTCAGCATCTTTTAAAGTTCAAAAGTCCGTGTGCGATAGATATGTTCGAGTGGTTAGTAGGTGAGAATGGGCTTCTCAAGTAAAAAGCTATCGATGTTATAATATAAACTTATATAATATATTACAGAATACATAATATTTCAATATTAAATTTAACAGCTTAAACTAACACATAAAAATGTATTTACAGAAACACGGGTAAATCGTAACCATACGACGGAGAAAGCACCATGTTTTCGCTCACAAAGCTCATTTGCGACTAAGTCTTGGCACCGTCCCGGCTTCTCGGCTCACATTTGCCGCAAGAAATTTGTGCTGACAAAGTATCGTTGGCACGCCAAGAACAACAATTAATCGGTAAATAGTCGAAATAGTGAAGCATGCAGCAAAAGTTTAGCAGAGAAAACCCAGAAAGTTAATTTTTCATTGCTTTACCTAAATACAGGTACACATATCATGTTCGTTCAAAGAAAAAAAAATTGAATAAAAAAGCGACGATAAAAAAAACACCATTTTAGAAATTTATTATAGAATTGTGTCTCGAGAGGGAATATTAAAAACAACTTGGGTGAATTCAGGAAAAGAAATGCAAGTCATTTTTCAATACTGGAGTTCATGGTTGGGCAATATTCCTCTCAGATCGGACTTATCATGAACGAAAAAAATTTACGCTCCGACAATAATATTCAAACTGAAAAGCTTGGTCCGACCAGGAGTCAAATTTCTAGAATAACGATCTAAAAATCTCGATGGTTTAAGTAACAAACAGTGAAACACGCGAAAAAGTCGATGTCGATTGACCCACTTCTACATTCATCGACACATTCAATAGTAATTATATAACTACAAATTTTCATGAAAAGATATAAACAAATATCTTCAAACTGGGAATAGGCTAAATCACGCGAGACTGTTGGACCTTTTGGCTGCTTTTGAACATAACGTCCCATAGAGACCAGGTTGTCATCGAAAATGGTTGGTTTGAAAACTCCGGTGCAAAATTAAGAGGCAGCACTCGGTTCATATGGTTGGTCCGTGACCACATGGCTCTGCCCAGCGCCCCTATAGGTAAACAGTTATGAAAAGATCTGACCACGGAACTGGCAGCGTAGGCCCACGTTCAGAACACCTCCGTGAGGTGGAACATCTCGGATGAAGTTCCGCGGGTACACAATCACGCCTGTTTGTGCACGTGAGGTCCAGTCAGTATACTAACGGCCGGCATCTGTTCCTCTAACGGACCTGTTGGACGAGCGCTGCCGAGATCTTCTCATGCTTGTCTCCTCCGCCGTGGAGAATTATGGACAGATTATTGAGAACTAAATCTTCCTATGACCGCAACACATTTTCAAACGTGACGGACCGTCGAATTTATTACCAATAATTTATCCATTTTATTGATAATAAATCTCTTACTTTAAGGATAATAAATTTTAATTGGAATCTTGGCGTAGGAAGGAAAACCCCAAAACATATCAGTTCTAAATAGAAGTCATTCGGTGAAAGGCACATTGATTTACAAAATTACATGAAACTGATGCCAAACACCTCTGAATAAATACAGTAAGTGGTTTATACAAGTAATTTAATTCGATATGATGCTTAAACATTTAGTTACACACGATGCCTAATAAATAAGGCAAGGACCATTTTAAGTGAAATGGGTACTCACCTTGCTCATGCTGCGGGCCCTGTGTTTGACTTTACGCCCCGCTCCCCTAAGCACAGACATCATGGGCTGGGTGAGAAGCCCGATACTCTCGCGTCGTCGTACGCCCGTCACCCACACCGAGTCACGGATGCGGGTTCTCAACTTCATGGCAGGAGGCAAGCTCGTGACGCTGCTGGACCTGCCAGACTTACGCGCGGCGGGCAAGCTGCCGTCGTGCGGAGCCGACCTCCAGGCTTCACAATCGCTTTGCCTACTTTCAGTGCTGCGGTTTCTGAAGATTGTGTTGATTTTGTTAGAATTTTGAAAAACTTCCACGCTTCGTGAACGGTCCCTGAAATTTTTGCCGCTCTTGATAAGTTTACGCTTGCAGTTCCTGAACATTGTTTTCGGATGCCTGCTCTTATCTTTGTGAACTTCATCTGTTGAGATGAGGATAGTATGAGGGAAATCATCACCGTATAAGGCATCGGGCATAAGTCTGGAGGAAGCGTTACAGTCCAAAGAATTTCGCGAGTACTCTTCTGCCACCTCAGGAAGTCGGACGCTTGGGGTAAACTGAAGGTCGCCGAAACTGAGAGTAGACCAGTCAAACGCAATTGTTTTGAGTGGGGGCGGTGGGGTCATTTCTGGGGAATGAACGCCGGGTATTTCTGCGTCGGGACATTCGGACTCTTCGCTGTCAATGTAATGAGGAGGATCCTGGTCCCCAGAGCGGGACGCGCTCTCATCTTGGATTGGAGACTCGCACACTTCCTCGGCATTGAGGAACCTCGGTATCACCACCGCGCCAAGCACCATCTTACCAACACATCAACAACCTCCAAATGTACGATAGTCACTTTACCAAACGTTACTTATAACTATTTCAACTTCCACTTAGGCACTTGATACAGGTTTCACTCTTGAAACTTTAACGCGTGTTTTGTCCGGAGTTACGAACGCCGTAGAATCATCAAGGATCAATTTCTAAAAATAAATGAATTCAAATAAAAATAAATGAATTCTCAATTATATTCAGAGCTAAAACTTTTAAATTACTTATTTATCTGAAATAATATAGAAACATAACACACGGCAAATTAAAAAATACACTTTGCATCATGACGGTCGATAACAATATTAAGATCTGCGGTAAGTGAGAATTAAATATTATCAATAGCAATTAGATCCCGAAATTCGCCGTAGGAAAAAAACTGGTTTCACTGTCCATAAATTTACCTTGAATACATTTAACTTGCATTTTCTGTCCGACGAAAACCAATCATGCAACTTACTGATACATTCTAAATTGTCGATGTGCAGTAAAAATCCAGAGATTTTTTGATCAAGTATACAAAATTCATCATTTTCCCGAAGGAAGCATCAATTGGAGGCAAATCATGCATAAGAACTAATGATGACTGTTTCATAAAAACAGCGAGAGTTCAAAGAGGTAAACCGGCAAAGAACAATAATTGTCGCACGCAGCGACGATGGCAATCTAGAACTTTTGCGCATGACTTTCACTGAGTGTATAGGTGGCATTGTACAGAGAAAAATCGCTTGGTACATCAGACTGTAAAAGCTAAGGTGGAACTAGTTGCATGCAGGGAATGAACAAATCCTAATGTTGCAGAAAATAAACCATGACTAAAACTGCATTGAAAGTCAACTTTCGGCCAAGCAGATTTCTTAGTAGATTGTACTTAGAAAATAAAACTGATAACTTATTTCTTGCCTTGTTAGCGTAGAAAACATTTCAATGTTTAGCACTCATGAGCATGCAGGATCTCAAACTGCAATGATTCTTTTGAAGAGACATCATTTATGAGAACAATTCCTCACAAATAGTGAAGCAATCACGTAAAACCGAAAGCGAATTGCAGTTTTAATGACGACTGTTTGGCTAAAAATTTCAAGTTCACCAGAGACGGCGACGGAATCCATTCCAGAACATGTTCGTAGGTGAACGAACCTTGTGCTAGAATGTTTCCACACAGACAACGGAAGACCAAGAGTTTGGTCCATATTCAGCCCGCTGTTTCCTGATTTTCGCAGCAGAAATGGGAACTGCGGCGTAAAGAAGTGCAATCACACGCTGCATTAGCCAAGAGAAACCGAGAGCTTCGTCAAGATGTAGCCTTCCATTATAAAGAAACATAAATGCACTCGGACGTGCCAACGATGTCTGTACGTCAAGATTGAAAATATGCTGAGCATTAATATTTCCCTAATCAATTCAAACGACGAATAGTTAAATAATAAAAGTTACAAAAGAAGGTATCCAAGTAAGCTTTTTGTTTTGAACATCAACACTCGTTTATGCTCGGCGCAGTAATTGTTTAAGAACTTAAATTACTTTTTAATGTTCAAAATAGTCAGCGACAACTGATGAAATATTGTTCGGAATGAAACATCCGAAGCAGAAACATTCAACATATGAGAGCATGAGAAAATTAGTGTCAGGCGTCAGTCGTGGCATTCCAACAGTTTAAACCGCGGTAAAAAATCATGGAAAAAGTTATTAAACATTATATTCTGCGAGAACATTGGTAGTGAACTTCTTTGAAGAGTTAGTCATGACGGGAGTGAAAAAAATAATAAAACTAAGTAAATGAGAATTACAAATAAACGAAAAAAATTTATCTGTGCAGACATGATTCATGAGTATCCGGGTTCTGTAGTCGAGAATCGACTGACATTTTTCAAAGTAATTTAGAGAGTTGAATTGTTCGGGAGTCCAACCGGTTGATGAGAGGAGAAAAAACGTAGGTACTAAACTGCAGTAATTCTTCATGCCGATGCCATCATAAGCTGAACAGATTCGCTGCTCGCGGCACCTTGTTTATGGCAATAGATGATCGATTAAGAACACTTATTTTACAAGTTATGATCTGTAAAGAGAACTTCGAGAGCACTCAAACACTTCTGACCAATTACACGAGGCATTGGCAGATATTTAATGAAATGAAAATTACATAGTTTGCAATAATAAGCCGTTATAATCACTTATTCCAGATCGTTTGTGGCTTTCAATGGCGCACTAAATCACTCGAGTATCTAACGCATTCGATGATTTTTTAATGTCTTACTATAATTGAAGTCATCGTCTAATTTTCTAACTGCACCGGACTAATGGATTAAGTGGAAGAAACAGCTACGATTGTTCGACCCGTCTATCAAATGTGCGAGTCCTTATTTTTGTAATTCACCCCTTTAATACTTTAAGTTTATCCACAAAATTTAATACATTTACATATTGTAGTAACTGCATGATCATGATCGCATTCGAGAGGTCTCGCGTGGGCCGCAAATATCGCCGGTTTGCTGACGAAGCGCGAGACTAAAATCCATATGGGAGTGCCTCTGGACCTCCGCCAACTGTAAGCTTCCGTCAGACATGGGGGCGGCGGCAGCTTAGGCTTTTGCATATCTTGCGAATTATACTTCTATGGATTACTTTAACCGTATTGTTTTCCAAAAAGCTTACACAATAACTTTGTCATGAACAAATTAAGTAAGCATTCAGAGCGTCTATAATCATTCGCCGCGGTGGGTTAATTGCCTGCATAGTTACCACTAAGAATCTGCCATCGAATTTGAATTGACAGAAACTGGCAAGCATAAAGTCTTGAGGGGGAAATGTTCTTAGAATACGACGACGCCAGTCGGTGATTGCGGTTAGCTCACTTGGGCGAAGATAAGTTTCCTTTGGACACTCACATCCTCAGAGTGACGACGGAATCCACGAGGAAAACGAAAACGCCTACACATCAATTAAAGAATTCAATTACTCAATTGGAGGCTTACGGTCGTATGCACGTTATTACAGACGCGGCCTACACAAACAATTAGCATTTATAAGAAGACTCCAAGCATCATACGGGCAATCGTATGTAATACTACAATAATGATTACAAACTCTCATATCATAGAAAAATGAGATTGTCTTCCAGCGGTTTCCTAAAAAGTAAAAGTAACAAGGGCATTTGATGCCAAAAATTAATCACAGTCCTGCTTTAATTGGGATCTGGTGTAATTTCATTATCGAATACGAGCCATAAGCTTAGACCGATGACCGTAAATTTGCCGGAAAGTGGTGATCTTACGAGCAGCCCCGAAACCGGTGACCATCCCTTGGCGCGAGCCAGGAAGCGCCAAGGAATTATATATTCAACGTTCGCTTCACTTTCTTTCGTCTGTGAAGTTGTGAGAAGGAACGAGCGCATGCGACGAACGTCACGCTTCGCCACGGCGTTCCTGCTGACTCTTCGATAAGGCACTGAACCGAAGCTCGGTATTCGAGGCTCACTGTAAGCATCTAGTCTTTACTCCAACCGCAAACTTTGACTCGTTTTTGTCAGAGAAATCATTATTATGAAGCTCCGTGCTCCACCAGTGAAATTTGCGTTCGAGAGCGAGCTATGCAATTGTATGACCACGACAGCGCCGATCTCGCGGTAGATGCCTGCGCAAACTGAAGGACATAAATATATTTAACGTAGCTTTGCCATACAATTTCTAGTTAGGAAATTTACGGCGATATTACGACTGATATTCTCACCGAAAAATTAGAGGGAACTGTACATACGATCAACCAAACGCTGTGGGCTAGCCCGATGTTTGAGGGACAAACATGTTATCACAGCACAAACCTTGAATAACTCGATTTAGGTGATAAAAGAATCGAGAATTTACTTCCTATTTGTAATGAAATAGAATCAATACGGAAATAGAATTACATGCGTACTGCAGATGCTGGAGTTTATCAAAGCAGTATATAAATGTTTGATATATGATCTAAGTGTGATGTAGAATAATTAATTATTGACTCTTTCTTTCCAGACAATTTGCCGACGTCTGCAACGAAAAGGAGACAATGAAATATCTGAAAGGCATGACTTGTAATGATGGCTACCAAGCGTTCCTTTCCCCCAAAACGCGGACGAGATCGCATATACACGCGCATCGGTGCGAGACGAGTGTCTTATTCACACCGGCCATTCAGATATCACACTCTTGCCGCTGCATGTATATACGTCGCTCCTAACACAACTCACGATAATTCCAGCAAGCGTCCATGTAGTGGAGTATTGGACAAGAGGGTCAGACAATGAAAATTGTTTAGAATGAGGGCAAACAAACTCTCACCTAAAGGTCGGATATGAATTAATTCATCAAAAAATCTGTTTCCTGCGAGCAATGCGGTTCGTTGCTAAATTATTTAAAGTCTGTAGAAATAAATTTGCATCATTAGACTCTTGTATCACTATCTCACATTATTTGAGTTTTCTTAGTTCGGTGCCTAAAATAGTTTTGCAAAAGAACTATTCACGCCTAGGAATACTACTACGTGACATGCGCCAGCGAATGGAATGCTAGCAATCACTAGACGGAGTTCTTTTTATCAATTCATTGCTCTGACGCCGAGCGTCTGCATGTATATCTCAGAGCTATCCATAACAGCGGGTAAACACGAGCGAACATTAGGCGATAGCTTGACATTATCTGAGAAAGTTGTGGAGTAAAAACAAGTCCAAAATTTCCAAGCTACCCATTACCGAAAGTAGGAAGATCCATTATAGAAGTTTTTTTTTTTGCCTGGCCCGAGGGAATTTGGGAGTTTTGGATGAGGACAACACGGTCGCTAAAATGTCGATGATGATCAACACAGCAGAGCTGCAATTCAGGCGCTATACGCCCAAGTGCATTTAAGAAAGAAATAAAACACATAATAATCCATAGCTCATGCATAAGCATAACTATATAAATTATAACATTCACCGATAGGAATTTAAATTGAAGCCTAAAATTACACTATTTTGAAATGGACCGTGTATTAGAAAAGCTCAATTCGAAAAGCTTGCACAACATGCGAGGTTCTTCTTCCTCTATACTAACGGTATATATTACAAGCTTGCAATGCAACAGCAGCATGGAGCTGCGGTTAAGGTACTTCCATTGTTTGATGAAGATTCAAGTCAATATGCTTGGTGATGTAGGCCATTGCACGAGCACTTATATTGAGGCTTACGATCAGGTGTTTCAAAATGTGGGTTCAAGGTGGGTGCTAAATACTTCAATAAAAATAAACGCGAACAATGATATTTGGGACAATGTTTTCGGTATAACTGTGAACCATTATGCGTTTCAGGTGATGATCCACAACATAACACGTACTGACATTGTAACTGAATGGAAGTAAAATTTAAAGACATTTTATTTAAATAAATTGCTAATTTGACTTTCGTGAATTTCGTTAAATCTGAGTATGCCTGCTTATACTGCAGAGCAACGCATTTTAAAATTCGGGAACGAACAGATTCAGTAATAATAATCGTGGACAATCATCATAACACGTACAAAATGTATTTTTCGTTTGAACATAATATTACCATCGCAGAAATGAAGCTTGAGTGCAAGAATGCCATCGAACGCGATGCACGCGTGTGCGCGGCAAGCAGGTGTGCCGTGACCGCAAAGGGTGGAAATAAGCGGCACTTGTTTCGTGAGGCTCCCAATAAACGGCCGCAGCAATTTGAAGGCAGGCGGCCTTGACTCCTGGAATGCGCTGCACTTCAAAATAAAAATATATTCCGTAATATATTTCGCAGGAATACTACGTATACTACGTAAGTGTCGTCAGAACCTCGACCGTGCATTGTCTGAACAACGAATCATCATTGAACAAAACAACCATGGAGGCGCCAGTAGTTGACCTGGAGACGGTGTTCTGTCATAATTAAATGCTCAGTTTTTAATGATTGCATTTATTGATTTCATACTTTAAAACGTGATTACCCCTTTAAAAATGCATGATAGAACCATTTATCGCAAATTATCTTATAATGGAACAATTGACTGTTAATGTATTGAGTCTGGGTATATACACAATTTCACTGGTTTTATCAAAGAAGAGTTGTGATTGCATGCTACGTGCAACCATGCAGCTATCAGAGCCCGGAGGGCACTGTAGCTTCGCTATCGCAGGAAGAACGGAAAGAGAAAGAGAAATTAGTCACAGTCAAGGTAACATCAATTCAGCTATGACCGCTGTTCGTATGACTGAATAAACAAGTTGGTGGTGCAAATGAGGCTCTACATAGTGTGGTAGACCTCTTAAGCAAAGATGAACTGCAAGAGTTTTCCATTTTCTTCACTTGCATAGCTTTTAACCATAGTGTATCAAGTACTTGTAAGTAACACTCAATTCATTAAGGTCTCCTAAACTTATAACTCAAAGCTAAACACACATGCTATTGTGGCAGAACACGAATTTTGTGAAATATCTTTTTTGAAGAATGTAGTAATGGCTGGACTTGAAAGATTCAAATTCTTTATTTAAAATTTTTCTGTTAAATAATGCGTCGACATTTTTTATCCCACGACGGAAACAAGGAACGTCCTTGTAATATGATAATAGTCATTGATAACGTTCAGTTGAAATATGTTTTAACACCATTGTTTAAACTCAAGTTAGCCCTTGTGTTTAAAACCAATACGAAAATTTTCTTCAAAATCAGCACTTCACCCCTTACCATTTCAGCTTCGCGGCGGCGTTTTCAGTTACGCTATCAATAATACAACTCACTAACACCAACAACAAACTGAACTGATTGAAGTTTAATTTTTAAAATTATTCTTATCAGAGATAGATCAGTTAAATATTCGAATATATTTAAAATAACATATTAATATAAAATGAGCCATTCAAGTCTATTACGGTTAGTGCGGATACATACATACTTTAATACTGTATCATTATTTATACGTGACCTCAGCTAATTAGCTTTACCGAGCTCCGTTATACTGAGCTGACAGCCGTAGCGCAACACAGCACAACGGCCGGGGAAGACGTTCACGCTATACAGTCTACACGGTTGTATCAGGTTAATATATATATATAGAACACAACTAAACACATCAACTGCAGCTCCTGGTGGCAATAACAAATTCTGAAAACGTATCATTTAATGGGGGCTGAGTTGAAAGAGTTCCCGTAAAATTATAGTTAAGGTGACATTAATGCAAACTGTTAAATATTGTCCTTTATCATACAAATATATCAACAAGAACACGTATTTCTGATGTCTAGACATCTGATTTTATTTGACCTTAATAGAATGATTCAATAGATGAACCTAATCCTTGGCATAAGTGTATATTTATTGTTAGCAGAATGTTCCAAGTATTTTGTATTGGTTCTTGTGAACGGTATGACGACATTATTATGTATAAACTCTTTAGGAGTATTTTCATAGAGTAAAGAGAAGTGTTCTAGAAGAAATATAAGCATACAAATTTTTTTTAAATCATTGCTGGAAAATAAGCAACACTTTTCGACAAGAACCTGCTGCAAAATTAGCCTCGTAGGCGTCATGACTAAGAGGACATCTATAATACGAAGACGCCCGCGATATAAAAAGCAGAAGCCGCGCTGGAGTTTTGAAGGCTATCAAGTAAGACACCAGCACGAAGGTTGGCTTCTGAGTGCAAACGACCACTTCGTAGCCAGATAATAATAAGCAGGCTTAAGTTAATTTTAGTTTCATACAAAGCACGTTACCAGCCGCAAAAAGCAAGACTTTAGCATCCGTTTATTCAAATAAGAATATCGACCAGCCGGAATAAGAATATCGACCAGTAAATGAATTATTCAATGACTCAAATCTATACTTTTTTATTGGTATGATTCAAGCATGAGTGCTAATTCTGGCAGTGAAATGTTTTAATATTTTCTAAACCAGCATGCACAATTCAATTAAAAATAAAATTAATAGATTAATCAGTACTTTGCAAAGTTTATAATATATGATAACAGGTCCAACAGAGAACTGTGTTGTTCTTGGTTCTCGATTGTGCGAGGGAGCACGGCTGCCACGAAGCAGCAGCGCGACCGAGATGCTGGCGATAACTCGCACCCGTCGGGACGATACAACAAAGAATAATTTAAATCGAGAGCAGTGCATTATATGGAGCCAGCGTAAAATATTCATAAACACTTGCTTTCTCATTAGCAGTCAAGTTCGATTACCATGAAGGGATGGGTTCACGATTCATATTGGGATATATGCTCACTGACGAACACAAATTATGTGTAGGAGGTTTGGGTAGAAAAAAATTATTATTGTAACAATAGCATTTGATATATGGGAAAATATTTGAATATTTACGAGATAAGCACTGCATCTATATTTTTGATCGATTATGAGATTCTGATATTCTTTCTATATTATACCAACTCGTATTCTGCAGATTGTTGCATTCTAACTGGCCGTCAGAGTTTGACATTGATCGTGTATAAATAGAGAGAGCAGAGTATTTTAGCGAATGGATTGAGAAAATCGATAACGAATTTACATCGAAAACGTGCAATTGTAGCTGCTCAGCAACAATACTGAGCCATTACTAGTTTAGAGGCGGCTCGGCTAGAATAGGCGCAGTCGTTGCAGGCGAGCCTAGCAGAGTAGGATTATAATGAGCCACACAAAAAAGTTTATCGTGAAGCGCAAGATCGTATTATTAGCTAATCAATTACCAATAAAACTTAAGTAGTGTTCATTTTTCGATAGAGCTACATTATAGGTGATACTAAATTGGGGATCATGACACCACCTCTACTTGGTTGAAGTTCTTGGTTTTCATAGGGGACCACGGGAGTGAAGAGATTGGAACATATTAACGCTCGAAAAGTACCGGTTTCCATGTCTCTAAGATATATAAAAGATTGAATAATCTTACGCGTACTAAATAGCCGAAAAAAATTAAAATCAAAATAGAAATAAAAATCAGAATCAAGTTCAATTCTCATGCATAAGTATTTCGGGTGATGTCGGATTTATGCCCCAAAAAAGCGGTTGGCGATGACGTGGTACAAGTAGGTCGGTCAAGAGGCACTTAGCGCAGGCCGCTGGCACACAAAAAAGTGAGGTAGAAACAAGTTCCGTAGACCTCATGCTGAGATCCAAGTTGGAATCTGAAGCGGAAAAAGCAGTTATCTGGAGAGTCTGAGGAAAAAATGATCACTATTGGCGGCAATAACGTAACGGTTTTCAATAACGCTCCTTTTGATCGGCCGGCAGCGGTATGAGGGGAAAAAAATACGTTGACATAAAAAGCAGGAGGCGGCGCGCGAGCTTGCCATGGATACACAGCGCGGCAGACACGCTTCACAAGTGGGTCAAGTCTTGCTCTAGGTGGGGCACCGGTTTAGTTTTTGTCACTTCCCTTGAAGAACTGACATCAAGAAAATTATTATCGTCCCAAAATAAAAAATCCAAAGAATCATGACAAAAAAATTTAGCAGATGTTCAGCCGACACAGATCTTACAATGACCGAGAAAACACGCCCTAAGGAGAAATTTAACTATTATTTATTACCGCCAAGGTCACAAAAGATCTCCATCAATCCGAAACGTGCACCACCAACTGCTGTCGGAATATTGAAAATAAGCAGCGCGATGAGGCTGGCAGAAATAAAATTGCATTATAGCGTCTGTTGTTGTTATTATTATCAATTGATTGCGTGATAAATATACCTATAGATGCAGTGCTTATCTCGTAAATATACATGACGCAATGAAAGCAGGAGGACGAAATGAAAAACTTTTAACCCAGTCTATTGTCAATGTAAGACCCTGCATCTCGACACTCAATCTTAGATCAATCCACAGGAATCTTAGCCACTACACAGCGCACACATGGTCGTAGGAGGCTAGGAGCTCAGAAATATCTCGAGGCAGTTGAAACCTCACCAGGGGCGCGTTCAATCGCCACAGCAGGAGCTGCGTTACATTAGGGCGTACCTCCTCTAAGATAACGCGAGTCTTGCAGCGCGTATGCACGCGTATGTGATGTCAAACAACCGATATTCACTATCACCTGCCACTGCTAGGAACGAGTTAGACGCATAGCAGTGCGCTAAGTATGAGAATGTGTACTTTATTTGCGACATGAGCTGCCGGTTGCGCATTAGCGAAGCTCGCTGAGCTGATAACACCAAATGTCATTACAACTTAACAATTGCACAATAATTAATTTAGATGCACCGAGTATTTAGAAGCAGCAGGGAGCTGGTGATTGCATGCAAAGGAAATCTTGGGCAGCCAACCTAAATACATTGATGGAGGATAGCCAGCAGCACATCCGCCGGCAACTTCATCTTGAAATAGAGAATACTGATGTGAATTTAATTCATGAATTAGGTACTATTACAACTAATTGAATAATATCCAACATGTTCCAACATTATTATTATTATTTAATTAGTTTAATATTATTTGATTAATTATCATCAATACTGATCACATGAACACATCAGTAACTAATTTTGTTCGATTTCAACTTCTGAATTGCGCACTTCAGGTAAATGCTGACAAAATAATGAGGAGAATCGCACTTGCAAAGCAGGTATGGTTCCTTAAGGTACCGTGTTTGTTGTCAATGCTCGTAACGACGTAACATGAATGACTTGCAACATAGCTAAAGAACACAAAAATACTGTATACATTGACGTAAATGAACTAAAATACTTTTAAGTAAAATCCAGGCGCATATTTTGTTGCCGCACGCAAATTAGAAAGTGCATCGTTCAAAAAACTTCATCTTAGCTTTAGTTAGACGTAAATTTGAGACAAGTTATTCAATTTATTTGACGTGCCATCACGTATTAATTTAAAAGAGGCATGTTGGAACCGCAAAAATTTGATTGCCTCAGCATACACAGGCCTCGTCGCATGAAGAACGAGCAAAGTGCCAAACATATCCTCGTTTGCGGGTTGTGGTGTTGCTGATGCGTGACGAGAACGAATGAGAAATTTTCGATGTTACAGACACAGATGCGCACCACCAGCAAGCATGAACGCAACGAGCTTCTGCAGGAATTTTAGTTTGTTTTACATGGAAGTGAGATATATTAAGTGAAATTAAACATTGATCAACATTAACATATTAGGCCCCTGTATATAGAGTACATATACATATATACTGCGTATATACCCACAAGGCCAAAAGCTATATGTACCTTTTCCACCGTCAGGTCATGCATGCCTATAGATATTATTATCAATCGTTCCTCGAACCAGTCATTCTTAATATGCTATGAAACCACTCTCAAAGGATTGAACATACGTTCATTACCATGGATCCCATCTTCTTTACCTATAACGCGTATATACGTAACAATGCCAAAATTTTGATTTGAAGATAAAAATCATGTTCAAATATAGCGACAATTTATTTACAAAATCACACAAAATTATATGAGTGTTTGCAACAACCTGACTGAGAACTCTGATACTCAGTTGAAATAGTGGTTAATCGAGCGAACACCGTGGAATTCAAGATGAAAATATTGTTCGGCGCTTAGACAAAACAGCTCGATCTTAGCAAGATGCAATCATGCTTTGAAAGGAAAGTAGCATGATATACTAGCATCCAACAATCCTTAAATATTTTGGCAAAAATTACAAACTGTGCACAAGATGCATCATGCAAGCTAGCACAAGCGCACCAAACTAAGAAACTTTGCTGCGAGAAACTTAGAATCAGCTGCTGTCTGCATTGCTTCATCATGCAGCAGAACTGGAAGCGATGCCTGCCTTATCTGTATGCGGTCCTTCGAGTTAGTTGAAAGTCCAGTATAGAACGCGTGGAATTCAAAGCACATCGGGAATAACACGGCAAAGAATACTCCACTCGGTATTAAAAATTAGTCTTTAGTGATTCAGTACAGAGTTACCACAAGTGACCTTTCTACTGGGAATTCTATCAGTCAGTCTTGAATACAGACGAGGGCAGGTAATAGGGATTACCGACCGGCTGAGTCAAACCTAACTGAGAACTCTGTAGTATTTACATACGTTCATGAATAGGCTACAAGCAGCATAGTATCCAAGATGAATGATCGATTTTGTCGCAAAAAGTTTTTCATGAAATTTCAATTTTTATGTAATTTATGGCCGAATTCAATACAAGTTAGCGACAATCGCAATATTTGAGGTAGAACCACGAGAGACTGGTGATAGTTGCAAATTTGAGTGTAACAATTGCCTCTGACTTGAGGTTCTGACAAGTGACAACCGGACGTCATCGGCGCTGTGAATTGTAGTGCAGTAGAAACTGTGAACATTTCATGGCATAGCCTATTCTATGTTCTCAAACGACTGGAAGTTGATAACATTTGCAGCAAGAGAGTTGTTGATTTTTTTATGGGAAATATTTCATCAACCTTAATTTCTATAACAAATTAACCATAAACTTAAGTGTATAAAACTTCTCTTGAACCAATTCAACAGAATGTTCCCGGACATCACGTGAGATTGAAAGTTTCCTTGGATGTCTTTTATTGTTATGAAAGCTGACCCCAGCAAGCAAGGAAATTCCGAGAAGCATGCATTTGAAAAGAACTCGAGCAGCTATTGCGTCCTCTTAAATGTCGGCGAGAAGCAGTCATCTCCCGGAACCCGATGACGCGCAAAGAATGTTTAGTAAGGACAACTGACCAACAAAAATGTCGTTAAACACAATAGAACTTTGTTCACGAAACTCTTATAGAGAGAACCGATTAAATCCGGTCAACTGAAGATGGGACACAACNAAGGATGCGTCAGCCTGAAAAAGTTTGGGAACCACTGGTGTACAAGATTATCAAGATATAGCTGATGCCCAAATTGACCACCATCATTTTTCAATTGGGAACATAATCGATACGATATAACTCTCCACTGACTATCAACCACACTGATCATTTCATTTTCAAAAGTGTTGCGTCTGTAAACCCGTCACTGAAATGTACTTAAAGTTAAATTCAGACATCAGCATTGAGCGGAGTAGCACACACACCAGGCGACCGCACCTCGCACTAACTAGCCCAACCACACGCGACGGCAGCACTGGAACGACTGCCGGCAGAGAAGCGTCAAGAGTCAGGACTCGGACGTGATAATGCTCCTTCTCTGAGGCTACTAGCAGGCAGAGGCAGTGCCTCGATCGCGGCCTCAGGACAACTCCACGAAAACAAGCATGAAACAACGGTACCATAGAACTTGGTAGAGATTCACCAGATATATAAGAAGACATAGCAAATCGTAGTCTGGTTTTTTATTCATCACAGTTTTTGAGAGAATTGCCTCGCCGATATCAATTAGGGAAGTCAGAACCCAAAAAAATAATAATACGGCGATTAACAGGTTGTCGGTTTTTCTTCTGTACCAGAAACGGCAGTTAACAAAATTATCGAGCATTTTGCCCAAATGTCCGCGTTTACAGTCATCCAGCAGCTAATCATTATTCCGGCAATAAATTTTACCCATTCATGTTGAACAGAAATCTGAATTCAGGTTAACCGAATAACTTGCGCCCAACAAGGGTGTTTCGGGATCGTTCACCATAAGACACGGGGCAGGACTGCAGTAACGGAAGGCGCTTCACACGCACGCAGCGGTGCTCCACTTGCCGCATGTGAGGCGCGCAAATGCGCACGCGACCGTCGCTATCACAACATCCAGAGCGTCCACAGCGCAAGTAAGGTGAGCTGCGGCACTGAACGAAAAGACCACCTTTAATTTCAGAGTTGAAGTATTCAACTTTGAAGCGCTTGAGATCAACGGATGAATTTAAATAATCTTTTACATACGTTCAGTTGATACTGAGATATCATTTCGATATACGAATGCCTTCTACAGAAGTTTAGTCCGAATTTAACCGCAATACTAATTCTCGACGGGTCATCGAAGAGAAAGCGTGCAGACCAAGCATGACTCCTGATACATCACACTAAAGACCACTTGCTTCTGTCTGTATCTCTGCAGAGCATCACAATCGACGAAGTAGACATTGCAACTGACGTGTGACTAAGCTCAGCGCAAAAACTGCGCTGCAATAACCAGAGCAGCAGATCTTCTACGACGAAAGAAGATATTGGACATTAGTACAGGCAATATAAAGAACAAATGGGTAATATTTTTCTATCCACAGCACGAGCACAGAGCGGACGTAGCTCTGATAAGTGCTTTTGTCCACACTGAGTCAAGATGACCCATACAAAAAAGTTCATGGCTATTTGGACAAAGTCTCACTCGTTTCTTTGAGTGTATTTCCGAGATTTAGAAAGGTCAATCATAATCCGCTTTGAATTTGGTCAGTTGTTTCAATCATCAATCATTTTCAAATAAATCCAAGATGAACGGCTAAGTTGCCAGTAAATGTTCCGAGTGCAGAGCACGGATGTTCCAAACGCCTGCAGGACGCTCCCGGGGGCACTGCATGGTGTATAACAGGATCGGTGATCCCTCACTCAATAATTGAAATAGCAATTACATGAATAGCTCCCGGCCGGCTGCTTGTGGCTCTGTGCTCACTAGCAAATCTTCTCATTACCTGACAGAGAACGAAGAGAAATGCGACGTAGTCATGGATTGAAAGATTTTTTTGAATAAAGGAAACTACATTTTATACCATGATGGTCACAACAAAACAATATATTCACTTCAAAACCACCTCACAGCCTCAAGATGAACAATATTACCGCATTGATAATGATGCTCTTCGTAGCTGAAATATACTATACGCCGAATAATCGGACTTAATAACTGAGTAACTTCACATCAAAAGCTTCAGTACAAAAAATTATGTCAAGTTTTGACAAATGTCAGTGCGGATAAGTGACCTGAAGTAATTTTTGTTAAATAAGGTCTACATTCAATACTCGTGAGTCTTTAACTGTGTTGTCTATATGAAGGTGGGTGTTGTTAAGTCGCAAATATTACAGATATAGAAAAAATAAAGCCTCATCGACGAAATGAGGTGCGCAATTCAAACGAAAATAAAAGTCAAATAAACGCATGAACACCAAGTAAAAAATAACTTTAAACAAAATAAAAGGAGAAAAAATAACAAATAAAAGGATTTCATGATTTACTTGAAAACAAATCTTTGGTGACAAAAAACTTAGGTTTGATAAACCTATCTCTTAGAACTTGCCATGTTCAAACTAAACCGAGATGACCACCGGAACGAATCAACCACACTGGGCAGTCGATTCGTAAAATGAAGACAATATCCGCTAAACTGTAAAATAAACACAGATTTAATTATTCTCTGTGGAAGATTTAATGTTTTAATTAAAGTTTACAAACGAAGTTTTGACTGCCCAGTGTGGCAGCCGTTATGACGGTCACGCTGATCCAAAGGAAAGTTAAAATGTGTAAAGCAGTGGCGCTTAAATGAGAAGAACAAAAACAAAGATTAATTAGTCCTGCATATTTTGAGAAAAAGTGTCAGGAAATAATGAAAGAATTGAGGCAAAAAAACAAATAATAATAACGCTCGGTGGAAGCCCGATCAAGATGTTACATCTTTTGCAGTGCTAAATAACGCTTCATAAAGGAGGAACGTGATTTCTATCAGCTTTCAACTAAGTTGCTGCACCAATATGTTTTGAGAATCCGGGTTGTACTGAGGTTCTGAATTAGCGGACACCTCTGTCGTCACGACCAATGAAGAGGGAGGACACTTATGTTGTTATTATCAAAGGAGATCATTAACGATCTTATAAATACTTTCTCGGCCCAGCAATGCAGCACACAAATGATGCTGTGGCTACCCAAAGCTGTACCCGACAGAATGTTGACAGCTCAATTGAATATCATATCGATGAAACTCGAGCTTCTACCATAGAGAACATAACGAACAAAATGAACATTTTTATATCAATCATCGCCGTCAGCGCAACAATATCAGTCAAAATTGAAAACTAAAGATATACACGGAAAGAGGAATATGAATAAATTTGAAACATTCCATTGATTCGGTCACAAGCCAGGTCAGAATATTTTGACAACGGAATAGGAACGAAGAAAATAAGGAGTTTTCAAACATATAAGAGAAACATAAACAAGAGATTCGTGTTCCCGTTAGATTAAGCTTACACAAATGGTGAAAATGTTGAACCGTAAATAAAATATCAAGAGATTCATAGTACACAATGAGAGGTCGTCGCAATGAAATACAACGAAGAGCCACCAGGTAAGCTGCCTGAGGTCGCTTGCACCAGCAGCACTGGTTCAAGTAAAGCTGCACTTGTTCAATTGGGGAGTACGTAACGACTAACTAAAATCAAACATCTTCAAAAGCTTAAATTAAACTTGATGAAAATAATTAATATCCGGATGTAAGCGGCTACCTTTATAATTATAGGCCACGCAAATATACTCATATCAAGTTATTATAATTAAGAATTGAGGTGAGAGCCGAGTTCTGCAGGTGGCCAGATTTTGGATGTATCAAAGTTGCGATGCGCTTCATACTTGACCATTGTCAACATAACATCAAAGTCATTAACAAACTGAAATGAAAAATGATCTATGCGGGGAAACAAGTTAATGCTTTCCAGTGAAATAACATTCATAAGAAAATTATCGAAGATTGTGAACAGAAAAATATACATAATTAATATATATGTATATATATTGATTATATATATTTTTATTTTATTTCATTATATTTTTACATATAAAATTAATATGTAAAATACATAATAAACATGTAAGAAGGGTGGCATAAAACTTATAATCGTTTAAAGGTGCGCTTTTCGTACGCAAATTATAAGTTAACAACATAAAACTTTTCTATAGAGAACTTAAAGTAAAGTAATCTGAAATAAATACGTAGCATAAACTTAACTTACTAAAAAACACAACATTAAGAGAGAAATCATGGATTATTAAGTGGGATTATTCCTTCAGGAGATTGCTTGGGACAGCAATTGTGGGACGTAAAAACATGGCGTTGAAAAGATCATGTCTTAAAATGACGTTGAAAAGATCATGTAAATCACTTGTAACAGTAATTTCATTTACAATGTAATAACATCAGGATTTGTAATGGGAGCCGCTTCCATATGGACTTAATTGTGAGGGCACTAATAATTTTCAGGAAAATTGTTGGAAATTGCAAGTCAGTATGACTACTGAGGATACAAGTTTTATTTTGTTATTGAAAAGTTCACGAAATAAGCTTTGAGAGCAGGACTGTAGGAGCGGGAGTGTAGGAGCAGGAGTGTAGGAGCAGGACTGTAGGAGCAGGACTGTAGGAGCAGGACTGTAGGAGCAGGAGCTGGACTGTAGGAGTATGACTGTATAAAGACAGTAAGAGTAAGACTGAAAGAGTAGGACGTCTGCACAATTGATTATAGGAAAATAAAATTTGAACTACGATCAGAATCGAAAGCTCAAGGTTATTGGAAACAAAAAAGTTATTGAGAAGAAAGAGTACGACGAGATTATCAACGCCTCTTTTGCGTATAACGTAACGAGGACACGCGGCGCGGCTAGACGATATGGGCAGGCGTATGCATCAGGGAAGGCGACAAAGATACGGCCGGTGCTTGCGGCTGCGGCGCAGAAACATTCTGCGCCGCGCCGCTCGTTTTCACTGCGCAGTTGGAGGAGCCGCCGCTATCAGCGCACGCGAAGGCGTTAAGCGCAGAATCAGTTAATGTATTTGGCGCACTGATGCCTTCTGTGCCGGCCACTGAACTTCTGACGGTATTGAGGGCGCCGTTTGCACTTACGGAGGTAGAGTTAGCCGGACGATTGGTAGTGATATTCAATGAATTACGAACGTCGTCTTCGATGGATTTTAAAGTATTTGAATTCAATATGGAATTCTTCAATTCAGAACAGCATTCAAGAAATTTATGATCTTGCGATGCTTTGTTATCTTGAATTGTGTAGGAGGTAACAGGCTGCAATGAAACTTTATCGGTTAATAATAATGAAGGATTGCTCGCAGCGACTTCTGGACACTGAAATGCTGCTGTCGGACCAGTATTAACGTACGACGCGTAGGGGTCGTTAGTCAAAACTGAATTAGAAGTCAGATTACAACTGGAGGCGGTCGTGCAGGAGTTTATGCTAGTGCAGGCATTTGTTTTAATACTCATGTCCAAATGGACTCCTTTTATTAGAGTTTGGTGATTCGTACGCGTGAATGGATATGCCGCGGCAGAGACAGGATAGCCGTGATTTAATATAGTGGTTGACGCACGGCTCGACTGCTGCTTGCCGTTTAAACAGCTTCTGGTGAAAGCGTTGGTGCAGAAGACGCCATCGCAGGATGAAGTGTTCCCGGTACCAATTGTGAGGTCAGCCATGGACTGTACAGGACACAAGGATTGTCTCATGTCCAAGTGACAGTCCGTCGTGCTGCACACACTCATCAGCGACTGCGGTCTAGCAGGCGGCACAAGCACCTTGCTGCTCAGAGGCGCCACCGCCACGAGTTTATTCCCTACAGGAGAAGGCTGAAAATTGCTTGGCCATACAGGATGGCTGGAGAAATTCATGTACGATCTTCGACTGCCTCGCAACTCGCCTAAAGTGAGTGGATCAGCCTTTTTCGGCTGCAAAACGTTGGCGTTACTCGTAGCAGTGAGGCAGCAACAACAAGAACTCACTCTATTATTACAACAAAGGAAAGGAATTTCATGCACCATACCATGCGACGTTGTAGCCGTTGCTACAGGAGTAGAAGGGACAAAATTGACGGGTGGTGGCATTGCCGTTCTTAGGACTGTGGTACCAGCAACAGGAGTAGGAGGAACCTCACAGCCAGCCGAGCACCGCAGCAGGCCAGCACCGTCACTCACCATGAGGTTCGAGAGACACAGCCCGCTCGGGTCAGACCGATGGTTCTCGACAGACGCCGAAGAGAGCCGTGTAGGTCCTGACGCGGCGGTCACGTTATGCAGGTCCCAACGAAGCTCATAGTCGGGAGAAGTGGATGCCACCATGGCAGGATCAGAGGGCGCGTGCTGCCCCTGCATGTGCAGGTAGTGAGACTGAGACGAGGAGAGACCTCTCAGCTGAAGGTTGTGGCGGGAAGGGGCGGCAGGTACTTGCTGGTCACCAGTACTATAAGTGGTACCGTTCATAACCGAGCGATTATTGCTACTTCCACTTTGCGTTGGACAATAATATTGGGACTGATAATGCAGCGCTTGCTGCTGTGTCGGAGGGAATGGTCGGTAATGAGGCAGGACAGGTTGGCCATGACTCGACCAGTTGGTGCCGTTGACATACTGGTGTAGGTTGGCAGCGGCGTTGCAAGAAGAGCTGGTGAGAACAGTTCCGCCTCTCGAGGACGTGTGGATGGGCATGGAAGGTCTGGAGATACACACTCCACTGATGTTGTCATAGACCGGCTGCTGGCTGAGCTGTGACAGCAGCTGCACTGGTGCGCTGCTGCAGACACTCCCAGGCGGACTTCCAGCAGGACGGCTGCTTCGACTACTGAGCCCTCGTACGGAGCGATGTTTGTTATTGCTTTTCTTAGAAGTGTTTTTGCAGTAATATTTATCATTCTCCTTGTCAATCTTATGGAATTTATCCTTGTCTCGCTTATCCGCCTTACTTTTGGTCCTCGGATCCCGCAATGAGCCGTTACCAGACCAATGTTCTCTGTATGTCTCGCACTCTTGGTGCTGTCGGTAGGCGTGGTCGAGCGCTCGGCCGTCGTAGACCTTGAAGTGACAGGGCGTCTGCTGGTAGTAGGAGATAGGAGGACCATCTCTGGCGAGGTACGCAGCAGAGCCGTCCAGCAGAGGCACGCACTCGGGCGCAGTGCGTGGCAGGCAAATGTCGCCTGCGGTGCGCAGCGATATTACGTCCTCCTCGCGCAGACTGTCCCGTAAACTGCGGCTGCTCTCGTCCTCGCCGCTGAACATACCGTTTAAAGTTAGCCTAGCCACATCTTAACACTATTATATGCTGCAAATCTTTCGTCGGAGGAAAACGATATTGTACAAATTCATCGTCACTAAGGTACAGGTACGTTATGAGACGACTGATAAGTGTGAAGGTAAGTGTGAATTTACGGATAATTTACACAATGAATGATTTGATTACAAATATTTATGAAAAATGTGATCTTGTAGGATGATAAATGTCTTTATCGGTATAGTTAAGCAGTTTTTGTTTCAAATTAGCCAATATTCCTTTGAAAGTCACCCATAATTATGGTAAGTGGCTCTTCAAAGACATTGTCTCAGAGAAGGCAGAACGTGAGGGCTGCATGCCATACAAATTACGTATACACAATAATGACCTGAGTTTGAGTGTAAAGATCATCAATCAGATTATCTTAAGGGAAATGGAATGTATTTATTTCCCAGGAGAATAACTGGCAAAAGGAAAGACTCGCCGCACCTGTGGCAGTCGCTGGAGCCGAAGAGGAAGTCCTCAGGGTCGCTCTCGTAGGGCGGCTCGTCGTACCAGTGCAGTGGAAGACCTGGCATAACCTGACCACCACCATCACCACCACTACCTTCACCACCACCACCACCACCACCACCACGGTCAGCGTCAACGCGACCACCATTAACACCCACCTCGGTACACCGCACCTCACCCTCTCTGTCGCTCTCTGCACAACAGACATGAAAACACCGGTTACATTTCGTCGAACAAATAACATTGAAATAACGTTCGACTAAAACTTCATGACTAGGTCAACTGTAATTCATATTTTGCAGGCAAATGAATTATTTTCAGGAGAAACTCGTTACATGGGAATAGATAATCAATAACTAAGTTAGAAGCAAAATTTAAATTAATGGATATATGTTATAAAAAGACTAGCGTTAGTCAAATATGACGGAATAAATTTTCAGAGTAAATGCGACTGCGATGTACGGCTAGGAATATGCACTTGCTGCTTGGCATGAGATACACGCAACACATCAGTAACGCGCGACGTGTGTGTGGTACACACAACACATTAGTAACGCGTGACGCGTGTGTGGTACACACAACACATTAGTAACGCGTGACGCGTGTGTGGTACACACAACACATCAGTAGCGCGTGACGCGTGTATAATGCACACAACACATCAGTAGCGCGTGATGCGTGTGTGGTACACACAACACATCAGTAACGCGTGACGTACGCTGCTGCGTCGGCTGGGATGCTCTGCACCACCGCGCCGTTGCAGGCCTTGCTTCAGGTCGTGCAGGAGCTGAAAACAAGAAAGCTGTCAATACAAAGCAAGCTCGACAACTAGATAGTCAAGGTTATTGTTAGCGAACAACGTCAAGTCCAACCTAATTGACTGTGGTCGTGTTATACAATAATACAGTTACTCATTCCATGCACGATCTAAGGAATTGATCTATGGAATAAGAAAATAAATTGAAAATAAAGGAAGCAGACGTGAAGGCTCTTCGTCTACAGATAAATTATCCGTCGGCAAAGAATTTGCTTCTATAAGCGTGTTTACCGGAATCGTTAGTAAATAAAAGTATGCACAGAATACTGGAATGAAAATAACCAAAGAAAAAAGGAACTTCGTCGTACGCTGTGGAACAGCTAGCGCCCCAACAAAACACTATAACCCAGCGTCGGTACGCGTTCCTTTGATTTCGGTTACATTGCTGCGCCAGTCTCCGACTATATTTAAATTTTACATCGGCTGTAAAATTTAAATGTATTTTAATTTCGTTTTTAAAAACGAATCAACTATTGCGCCTCGTAATCGTCAACAATAACTTTGAGTAAGAATAGGCGACCAAATTCTTAATCTGAGTACACCGTCAAAGCTCGGGTGCAGGTAAGGATACCACATTCTGCTGTCAGAGGAGCTTGTTAACAGATTCAAATGAAGAGCTTGTCATCCTTAACAGATGCATTAAATACGACATGGACATAAACTATAATAACAGAGAGAAATCGTTAAGTCCATTTACAACTAAGAACAGATAAAAGGATAGTGCCACAGCAAGACGTATACAAAACGAGCACGGTATAAAATTTGATTTCCCTTGACAAATTTTTCTTTCGCAGATGCATACAGAAAAAATAAACAACGTTGCCCAAATCTCAGAAGAAAGAAAAACCTGGAAGCCGCGTGACGAGGGAACCGCATGCAAGTACAGGACTAAAAGTGCAACGAGTGCAGGGAGTGATATGGAGTGCGGCGCACTGCACTTGTCCTGCGCAGTGAGAGGTCACTCCGTTGTGGGTCATAATCTGTCGTGGGTCATAATCTGTCGTGGGTCATAATCTGTCGTGGGTCATAATCTGTCGTGGGTCATAATCTGTCGTGGGTCACAGTCGTTCGTTAATCATAGTTCGTTGTGGGTTCGTAGAAGCAGTGGCCGAATCAGGCACTCCGAGTTTACCATCATCAAGCAAGAAACTGCTACGACCAACAACGCGTTATTTGCACAGCCCATCAATCGAAAAACTAGCCATAGCTACAAGAATGCGTTGATGTAAAGCATACCATAATCATATCAGATTTTCTAACGCGTACAGACTCGCCCATTTACTTGCAATCACAAAGACTCTTTTCAACCTCATCAGACATTATGCGTCGATAAATTTAAATTAAAATCAGCTCATGTGTCCAAGTGACAAGTTAGAAATAATATATAATAGTCGAATATTCCGATGCGCAATCGGTGCTTCGCAAGCATCAAGGTAGCTCTAGACTTGCCGGCCAAACACTCTTTTCGTGAACACTGTAAAATAATTTATCCTGTAAAATAATATGAGAATGCAACGTTTCCATCAGAAAGCGATAGACCACAAAAGGTACAGAGGTCGTGAAGATGTAAGTATTCAAGCCGCGGCTTTCGATAGCGGGAGAAAATTAAGCGCTGGCGCTGGCAGTGTCAGGAAGATCCCGCTGCATATTCAGCAGACTGCATGCTCACGGCCTCTCATGGACAGTAGGTTGCGTTCAGCTCGCCCTGTCAGCGGTATTAGCGCAAATCGCACATTTCCATGAACTGCACATGCACATGTACTAACATTAGAGGCGGTTTTAGAGTGGCCAACGAAGGTAGTCACTGACTGCGGCACGAATTTCTAACAGCCCTGGGCGGAGTGCGTGCTCGACAGGAAGTTTCCTGGAACTGCACCCAACGCTCGCGCCGGTTAAACCAGTGTAAATACAACACCTTTTTGGCATGAATTTTAACAAAAATTCTACATGTCACGGCGTTGTCACATTTATATTTAACAAACTTAAAATTGAAACACAAGCTATAAGATGTTGTATCAATGTCAAGCTTGCTCGGAAATACGTTTAATTACGGATCAAAAATTAGTTAATCAACCGAATTCTTTGCATTAAAATTTGATTGGAAGCTTAGAATGGAGGTTCGTATACGGCGTAGCCCCCAAATGATATTGAATAATGAAAGGCCCAATCATCGTCTTTCCCTTCTAGTAATTCCATTTGAAAGTAAAAAGTTAAAGTTAAGGCTAAAAAGTTAAGGGGAAACCAAATAATCAAAACTTGAAGCACAATCTAAACGGCAACGAAAACCTTCATGTAAATAAATGAATAAAAGTCGTGTAAGACCACACACATCGAGGGCAGGCGTAACAGGTGTTCAGAGCCCTGAACAGCTGCATCGATGAAAGATGTAAGCATACTATGAGTTTCCATGATGCAATTACTCGTATTTCCGTGGTGCAACTCGTGCATCTGTCGCGTCTATATAGCGCAATAGGTATTGCAACAGGTTGCGTGACGCACTCAAAACCGTGTTCCGTTACCTGGAATCACCACAGGTGTCAAGCTCATCTCTATTCCAGCAATTCAACAAGAATATTGGGTGAAAAAGCTAAAACGCGCGTATTGACCGTTATTTTTAAACTTCAAGTTTAATTGAAAGTGTACTCAATTATTTGATTAAATCACAAGTTATCCAAGTACTTAACGTACAGAAAACGCCATATAACTTCACTTAATTATCGTCATCGTAAACGTTACGAAAACCAGCTCCAAAACCTGGAACTCACAAGTAAAATCAACGGAGAAAAGCCAAATTTACGTAAAATAAAGAAACATTCAGATAAAGATATGGTGAAATTTATGAGCGTTTTATTTACCTTTAAATTCTTTTATAACTATTCATTGCACATAATTGCGAGAAAGCTCTTATATACGCCGTTAAAAGGGATCACGAAAAATGAACAGCAGCCTTTTCTTCAACTAGAAGGCTGGAATGTAAATAGCGTAGCATCGGCAAGCGAGCGAAGAGTGATGAGAGATTTTTAACGAGAACTCTGACGCATGTCAGGTGTTCAGATGCATTGGCTTTACGAATGCAGCGTTCTCGAGTATGGGAATAAGCTATTGCATATTTAGAATACGTGGTCATCTGCTGGCATAGCTTAAATACTCTTAGTTTGTGAAAATATTGACCCATCTAATACAAAGTCGGTACCTGGTTGATTGTATACTAAGGAACAGTAATTTATCTAAAAACTGACGCGAAGCCGTCAAAGGAAGAATCAGTAAAAAAGGATTATAAATCATTGATTGTTGATTACATACTATGCAAGCATTAGATACCTCGAAGCGAGTCTCGCGAATTGAGAAAAATTCAACAGAATTTTCGGAAAATCAGGAATAAAAAACTGCTCTGATTATTTTTATCATAATATGCAGAAACCCATTAATTTTACTTGACAAGTAATTTTTGATGTTACTTATTGAAAGCAACTCGGGGAAACTAATGAGCGTCGAATGGAATAATGATAAGAACACAAAATCTTGCCAACCAAGTTCCATATCAAACTTATTTTCGCAGCTGACCTGAAACCTGCGGGCTGATGACTAGGGCTGTAAGTGAACTGTTACCTGCGCTGCATTAACAATAGAGGTTAAACTTCATTCAAATCGAGGCATTAAAGCTTGAGTGATTTATAAAAGATTATGCACCTTGATACTACTTGGCCGATAGGAGGAACGCACGCGCTCTTACTCTCAATACCCGCATGTCACTCTCCGGGTACGCAACAGATAATATTTTAAAGTTGTCGTACGTGGCAACAACCATCAGTGCAAGTCATTTTGCGCTCACTAGCAACATATTCTTTTTGGGAAGTAGGCTTGTGACAATATTGCTCCGGTTACTCATGTCCGGCGTTAGGGGGTTGAATCAGTGAAGCAATAAAAGCCCGACAGATCTATGAGCGGTGTTGGCAATGACTTCGGCTACATTCATGAAACGTGTCCACAAATGCTCATTAAATTTTCCACACTAAGAGCGAGACGTCGTACGCCAATGCTGGAACTAGAAAGCTTTGACTAAAAGCTCCTGGGACCCAGACGATACTAAAAGAAACCCAGACGATATTAGTTAGGTTGGTTGGTGATTATTGGAGCTTCGAAGACTTGTCCATGTAGCTCCAGCGATATTAGTTAACGCCTTTCAACCAAACTCGCCATACGTCTGATTCAGTACTGACCAGCGGAAATGCGGAGCGAGTATACGGAGTATAAACGAGGGCTCATTTACGAGGCGTTGCCTCGCTATAACGAACGTCCAACTATATGGCTACTGAATATTAAGGATAAAGCTGCTAATGATCATTCAATTGGTTTCACTCTACATACTCCAAATACTGATAAGTACTCAAACATCGGATAATAATTCAAATCACATCTGTATTCAAAGGACTTTTCAATACGTTCTAATTGACTGCTGGATACAGCTTCAAAGCGCAGGCCTGTAACAAGAATAACTTCAAATAAATGAATAAAATGTACTACTGAAAAAGCTTACACGTAACTTGTACGAACAGGAAATTAAAGATGTTAAAAAAAACTGTAAATGAAGCATGCACTAAAAATTTAAAAGTGAAGAAAATTCAGCATATCTCTATTGAAAACGTTTCAGAGTCTAGCTCCATCGTCACTCGTCAGTTCGATAAATCTAGAACACAAATACAATCAGAAGCTAATAAAGTTTGGATTCAAAAGAAAAAATGCAGAACTTAAAAAAGTTTGAAGCATGCAACGATGTACAATATAACATTGGTCCAAGTTGTGGGTTTCCAAGAACAACAATTTTGAACAATGCACAAAGAAAGAAAATCAAGTAGAAACTTCGACGTATCTTTCGACAAACGAAAACAGCACGGATGCAAATACAACAATTTTCAAGTTCTAGTGTCAATAACGAAGCCGAAAATCTCGAAAAGAAGACACCGCGCTATAGACTGTTTACCAAACATTTTCAGAACCGTACGACTCAGACACGGAATGAGGACATTCCTAACGTGGACTCGCAAATTTTGCTGACGTACCCACAAAAACACCACAAGATCTCGATATCGAAACTCCATCGCCGCACGTCGGTGGCTTAGAGCGAATAGTGCGCATTAAGTTCGTTCTCTAATATCCATTATCCATGATGGGTCTGAAAAGATTCTGGTTAAGTTTCCCTGTCACGGGTCTCTTCTGTTAATTGGGTTCATTACGAAATAAATATATTTTGATCACGAGCGTACGTGTTTTGATTCAAGTATTCAGTTTAGTCTTTGTTCACATGAATACGAATACAGCATACAAAATTAGTACTTTGAACTTCGTTCAGCACGTGATCCTTCTATACGTGTATTGATTGCCTAGTGAATATAAAGCAGCATACAGCAGCTTTGACGCATTGAATCAAAATCCTTTTACTTTGACAAATACAATTATAATCTACAAAGTTTAAAGATCCTCGGTGGTCTAGGGTTATTACAGCAAAGAGTACATGGATGTCGAAGGTCTTAGATTATTTATTAATGTTGAGAACAGCCCAGATCATTATTATATAATGGCCCAAAATATGAACATGCATCGCATAGACCTTGCTGCATTAGCAACAAGTGCAATAAATGGCGAAACAGGCCCGTTGTAACCAATCTGGTTCTAATTGATGTTAATTAACACGATTTATGTTAATTTGGTGAAGTTGTAGAATAAGGGTAAGCCTACTAACCGTTATATAGGTAAATGAGAATACTGTTCTTCTTTATGGAAAATGTTCAATTTGTTAGTGAACGACGCGCATTTACATTACAACCTTGCTCTAGCTTGACCCTCACGCAGTGAATATACTGGTGCGACAACACCTACGAGCATTAAAACGAACTTATAATTGTACATAAAATGATTCAAAATGTCAAACGTTACAATGCTAAACAAAATTAAATACGATGATGAGGGAGCACATTGCTAAAACATTTCCAACAACTAGCAGTAGGTATCAAGTTAAGCAATGAAATTAGCACCGCACAGAAGAAATAACCAAATTGTAAGCCGGAAAAAGCGAAGCTGATCCGTCGCAAAGGGCGTTGCAAATTGAGTGATGCCACAGGCGCACTCGTCAATCTAATGTCGCAGGCAAGTAGGCTCCAAGTAAAGAGCAATCAACAAATTTGAATCCTAGTACTTTGAAAGTTTATTCCCATAAAAACGAGATTTGTGATTTTCCATTCAGAAATAATTGAATGAATCTAATGTATCATAGGATATTTCCTACACAAGAACACGCAATAAAAGTTAGTAATTTCAGTCAATGAACATAAAATTTAAAAAATAGTATAGGTTGACTTGTTTTCATCGTGTAGAAGAGGTTGTTAACATTTCCTCATGCATTATACATCGTTAGTAGCAACCGCAGATAACATTAGCGCCGGCGAAAGCAGCCTGGAGTTCACCGAAAAACACTGCAAACAAACTTCGTCACAGTAAAAAATTAAACACGTAGCAAAAAAATTGAAGAGAAGTAATTGAATCAGGCCGAAGTGTCAGTGTCTAAGACTGAATATATAGTAAAAGAGGAAAACCTCCAACTGATAAGGCAACAAAAAATCAAAGAAATCAAAGTGCATAGCGCATCTTCTCGCAATTACGCAAGAGGGATTAATGCTAGTCCTTCCTGCATGGCAAATTGCGAGTGGTCGTACATGAACACAACAATCAAATGAAAGTACAAATAAAAAAAACAGCAATCAAATATAGCAGGAAAGCTTTTTCTCTCGCTCATCACAATTTGAACGATAACATCCAAGCTTCTGAAATGCAGTACAATAATTATTTCAGCAGTTACTGGAAGCCACGGCACCACCACGAATTCCCCAGAACAGCCAATCACAATCCAGCATTTATCTCAGCGGCACGCAGGAAGGAAGCGAGTGTATCATGGCTACCGCCGCTGCAGGTGGCGAGGATGGCAGATCTGATGTGAGGTGACAAGAATGGCTGGAAATGCTTGGAAGGCTCGGCGGTGCAGGTGTACGATCTATTTCAGCGGTCGTTTGATAATTTTAATTTAAAATTAAAGGTTTTCATCTGGAAATACGTGTATTGGTCCTTTTTAGCGCATTTTCTCATTTATGGAAAAAGGCGCTATTGTGCTCGCCGTGTCCGTCCGTCTGTCCGTCCGTGACTTCACGTTTTCGTCGAGGAGAAAATGCGCTCTCAGTCACTCACTGCAGTGAGTACTGAGTTATATTTTTTAAATGTAAGTGCAGCTGCGGCTGTTGTGTCTTAGTAACGAAGTCAACTATAATTGCCGTGCCTCAATACTACGATGAAGTTCAATGCGGGAGAAATTTACGGGTCAAAAAGGAAGTTTTTCGGTGCCCAGAAAATAATATGTTATGAATTTGCTGGCATAACATTAAAACTAATTAGTTTGACAGCGAGATACCAGGCATAGCCTCGAAATCGGATTCTATGATGCAATTAATCCCAAAAATAAATATCCCACAAATTGACAGAACTACAATGTTTTCACAAATAAGCGTGAAAAATTGATTCCTAATTTATAAAACCTCGTACAACACTCGGTACGATTATAACATTGTAAAATTCTGCAGTGTGACAAGGGTTTAACACGAGTTCGATGTCGCGCTTACCTTGGCAACCGCCATGAAGTGTGCTCTTCGTCTCGTTGTATGGGTATCACAAGTCGCCGAGTACACTTATTATCAGACACAATCATTCGATTACTACACTGAGTCACTGAGCCTCCATATAATATACTGACAAACATATAATATACTGACTTCTTCCAGTCGTTTATTCATCGATAATCAAATATTTTCAGCTTAGTGAAACGCATGTTAGTCATCATACGATAGCACTGAACTGGTCCGTAAAAATAGAAGCCGCTTCTTATTCATAAAATGCACTGTTGGCAGATCCTATAACTAATAAACTCGGCGCACAATTTGAGCGAGCACAACTTCAATAACAGTTGATAAGAATCATCAAGAGGCTCAGTTCACCACTTCACAATCAACAATTGTCTAACCTGCGACAATTGCAGTATGGAAAAGTTAACTACAAATTCGCATTAGCTAAAGTTAAGGTGTGTGAAAGCGGGAGTAGAGGAAGAATGAACTATAGAAATTACAGAAAGAGAACGGAGTGAAGTGAATGGTCGAAAGCGAGCGCATGAGACTTTCTAAGCCACGAATACCAGCGAATTAAGCATCGATTCAAGTGAACACAGCGCTAAATAAATGCGATGCTGCAGTGGGCTAGCTAGCAGAATTACTACTTAATTAGACGCCGGCAATGCAGGAGTAACGCTATGGCAACAACACCGTTCCGTAGAAATGCAATGCACTGACATTTTCTCTCTGTATAGTGTCCTCTTGCGAAGTCATACGGCACTCGACGTGTATACAGTCGGGCTTACAACATTGAATTATTACTCTCAGTTCATTCATAATATATGTCACGGGAGAGAAGTTGGCTGAAAATCTATAAGTCAAATGAATAGCCTAAAATTCACTGCCAATTTCGAAATCAACACATCATTTGGAGGAAACGTTTCATTGCGAACTTGACGTAGCATGATCCTTTGGATCACTCGATGAAACTAATTCAGTCTGAATATTATTAACTATTTAGCGCACTGGTTAACATCAGTTATTAACACTACTGATTAACAAATCAAAAGAGTGACCAGAACTCCTCAAAAACTTCAACGATCCAGAAACGATATTAAATGCAAGTTTACGCAAAGTCGCGAACTACATCATTAACTTGACAATTTAATAAATCACTTCAGTAGTTCATTGCTTATCACGCGAATGACGCGATGAAGGAACACTGAGCGCACAGAACGCAACACTGCATAGCAGCACCGACACCAACGCATGACTGGCAGCATCAGATGACACGCGGCCGCCTCACGTCAACCTCCCAACGTTGGCCCTGTCAAACCAACAGCTGAGGTGGCAAGTAGTCACGGCTGCACGTGCCTTGGTCACTAATAATTTTGGTCACTAATAATTTTCAAGCTCCAAGGCACAGAAGGTGCCTTGCTCACAACTCGATAATTTTCAAGCTCCTTATTTTATTGTACAGCAAAAGAGGCTATCTTGTGTCAGGATATTTACCTAACACATTATTAAGCCGCGGTTCCAGTACATCAAGCAGTGTTCATTCAAGTGCGTTAATCGACTTTTCATTCATATTTTTGTGTTATTCATAAAAAGATCCTGTGTATAACAATTGCATGCAAGTGAACTGTCCATAACCTTTTAACGGTAATAATTTCATCATTCTTCCACCATCCCAAGACGTTATTAACCGCGAGAATGCATCACATCTTCTCTCGAAATGGCAACGCAGCTCCAGAGACACAGCATGACCGATGGACAATTTCTCTACGTTAAAACAAACATAATGTCACGTTTGAAAACAATGCGCCTAAAGCGGATTCAACTCTTTAACGAGTGTAACAACGATATTGAAACGAACGGAACCATAAACCTCTCACAAAACTAAAAATAACTCTGACCCAAAGTACGATTGTGAAATCGAGGAAATTAAAGTGCGATTTTCATGTACCGTTACGAATCCCGAGTCTTCGGCGAGCAGCATGAGAAGGCGGAATTTGTGCGTCGTGTTGCGAGATGTGCATCGTAATCAAATATTTAAATTAATAACTTCCAAGTGCCTTTCGAAGTACATGATGGTACGAAATCAGTATGAGCGACTAAGGATGAAAAAATGAGAACATATTAGTATTCCTGAAGGCCATTTTAATTCGGTGTAACGGTTGCAGCGCGCCAAGGATCGCGTGCGACGGGAAATGCCGCGCCCCAAAAAACAGGACCCATAGCGTTGTCGAAAACAAAACGCGAGCGTACGACGTTATTTGCAGTTCCTTAAATCTCAATACCAGTAAAAATGTTATTCCGAACTAATCGTTCAACATCCTAGTTGTTTTAAATAAAGAAATCAATAAATTAATGAAAACCTTAAAAAAATCAGCGCGCAATATCTTGTTTGTGCTCTGTGACTTAACTAATTAATATAGTTTTTTAAGATAGCTACGACAAAAATGGAGATCGTATAGGCGAGAATACCTTCCTTTTAGTTCAATTAATTATTACTTGTTGATAGGGAGGACATGACGTGAAATTTACGATCACTAACGCAAGTGATAAATAAACATTTCATCGAAAACGTCCAACAATATATGAAGTGGCGTGGTTTTATACAAAGTTTCACAAGTCATAGGCAAATGCGCTTGATGACGAATGGCACGACCCTGACATCTAAAACTGAAGACGAGGTCCGCACAAATTCATTAAATCAAAAAATTCGTACCTCAATATAGGATTCAGTTCAAATTGAATTCAAATTATTGATTTTGAAAGGCAGATGAAACGAAATGCATGGCCAGAACAGTGAGTATAGATCTCAATCGCACACTTTCGAGATAATCGCATATTTGACGATTGAAAAAAATATTGAATGAATCTAAGTAAATTAACCATATCTTCATAACAAAAAAACGTTTCGGGGATCATTGTATTCCTAAAAATTTTGTTATACTGAAAAAAAACTGGTAGCTGAAACGTTCCGATAAGATGTGGTATATGCTACTCGGCGTTTCCTTTGATTTGAATTCGTTGCTAAACCAAAAATGTATGGCCAGCCATCGGGCAGAACTAAAGAGGTTTAAAGTTCAATGATGTTCTAAGCTTAAACAGTTGCAGTTCTTAAACACATAATAGTTGCATTATGATCAGGTGCCATCTGGTTAATATCAGCCATCTCAACATGTTGGCCATTTCTTTCGAAATTTCGAAATTTGTACTAAAAAATTAGCTATGCTATAGGAATCGAAAGATAGAGGCAACACGAGATAAAGATGACGAGAAGTGCTGAGGAGAACTGGAAACACCATTAAGTTACTCTGCTGATACCTTGAGAGATATCAACATTTACTTTAAGTAAACGTTTTATTTAATTTGCTTCGATCCATTTAAAAAACTCTCAAAATGTCTTGGAATTTTACTAAATGGTTAATATTTACATCAATAGAATAGAACCGTTTCAATTTAAAGCTAATAAAAAAGGCTAAAATACGAGTATATGACAAATTTAATTCAAAATAAAACGAATTTATAATGAGCTAATAATAGAATAAAAAGTTCGCTGGATGGATAAAAAGATTTTACCCATCTTTAGATGCAATAATACGTATTTCTAAAAATTTTCTACTTCATGTCAACTCTTGATCGAGTATCAAAGCCTTTGCTATACAAATATGTATTTGTAAATATTTGTTTCAGTGACAATAGCAATATTGTTCATCGCGGACAATAGCAAGTGCTACTCATAAGACTTGTCATGCATAACACAAGCAACAATTCCGAGGAGTAAAAGAAATAAAAACAAGCAGCCAAGTATTGTGGTAGCGAGGCATCTGTACAGACAAGAGTGCGGCCATTGTGGGAACCATTATAACCCTCACAAGGCTATTTAATGACAATCCCTTATGCACGAGACTGTCAATAAGAAGTTCATTCAAACTATATCTAATTATATCATTATATGTCAAGTAATTCACACTCGCAGCTTCGCTTCTAACATTGGCAGCTTTCATCATATTTGTAAATAGTTTTTCCTGTATCTTCTATGCACCGCGTCGAGAGTTGGATGTTGACTGGAATTGACTGGAATTTCCTCGAATAAAGTAAAGTGATAGAAAAATTATCCGAGTACCAGCGCAATTTCCGGGTGCAACAGCAGCAGGGCAATGCTAACCTTAATGAACTTATTTATACCATTAAATGTTGTAAAATATGATTGATGATATGCTTCCCTGCGCCGTATTATTATGACTTAACCTCTAATAATGATAGATCCATATAAAATCACAAGCTCCCATTGACAATGCATAAACGAAACTACAATGATGGTCGTTCTTCTTGCAAGCAAAATATTATCAAACAAACACGGTGAATTGTTAATGATACAATCATTGATGCCCAAGAAAAATATCATTGTATTCGCATGCTCGCGCCAACAGTGAGACGTCCAATAATGACAGCTCGTGAGGGGAGAGTCCACCTGCGGTGAGAGTGGGGGAGGCCCCATGTGATGATGCGAGTGCCAAGGGAGAGCAAAAGAGAGCAGTGCCAATGCAGGTGCCAACGGCTGGACGAGTCCAAATTAGGGGGAAGAAACATCTTGGAAACAGATAGTGTGACATTGTTAACGCAACTTATTTTACAGAGTGGGTATTTTAACTGATTCAATGGTAGGCAAATTGGAAGCAATAATAAGCAAGAAAAGATTGAAAACATAAATGTAAATTGTCTTCAGTTACCCGCGAAATGAGAGTGAAAGGAGGTAATACATAACTGAATGCAGGCATTCCATGAAGACGACACGTTTTACAGTTTACATGAACCAACTAATTACAATTCGAAGTAACTTTTCACGAGTTAAATTAAAAAAATTCGGTTTTTCCAACCGATAAGTGCGTCCGTCACTCGGCTAGAGAACGGGCGAGTCCACTTTGCACGTTTTGGCGGGCGCTTTGAAAGCTGATAGCTCACAGCCCCCCCCCCCTCCCCCTCCGGTATCCAAATTTACCTCAAGTCGAAGCTACAGATGATGAGCGAGCTCGGCTTCACCGTCCCTTTGTCTGAAGCGACTTTTGATTTTTCTGACAGTAATTATCTTAACATTCCAAGCTAGCAGTGGACGGCTTGTAAACTAAATTACGTCTTTTAAGTGCATTAATTTCAGCGAACGACTATAATTCATGCAAAAATAAATCATCAGAATATTAAATCAACGAAAACAGTGTCGATTCATTACATGGAGTTTTAAATTTACTTAAGCCAGGCATCATCGCAGATATGATGCGTGACAGGGCCACAGGACGAATAGTGAAGCTGTTATCTTATCTGCGATTTTAAGATTAGTTATTTTCAAACCAGTATTTTGATTGGCTGCAAACATTACTGGCATCTTGCATGAAAAGCAAACAAGATTCTACCACTTGCAAGAAAGTTAATATGAAGACACAAGCGTACAAATGCGATAATGCGTCATTACCAGTACGATTTGTCTATGAATGAAGCAGTGAAACGTAGAGCTTGATTATTCACGGCTGACGTCGCAGTTGCTCAGGGCGCGCCGCCAGATAGAGAGCAGCTGTACAAGAAGCTCGAGCCGAGGCGGAGCTCAGCAATCGATCTACATCCGGTGGCAGGCAGGTCCAATCTCGAGACGCCGTGGGGGAAGAAGCTTGTCCATAAATGCAGCAATTTTCTTCGTATTATAAACTTAATAAACATTCATGCCAGCGAAAATAAGTAAGCATTATCACCGATCGTCCGATAGCACGTCAACTGCGAAGCTTGTCACGTCCAGTTGACAGATGTGCATTACTTTGTTCATTACTAAAGTGTGGTCACTAAAAGTGGACTAACCCGTAAACGTTGCCAGGCTTCCTCTTGCTCACCAACGTTGCCAGTACGCACGCCCGACACCCAAAGCTTGGTGACGGATTAAACAAAGACGATGAGGAAAGCTGGCCAGACGTGTGAACTATCACAAGCGATTACAACACCCAAAGAAATCATGGGGAGTTTAAACTTGTAATGCATGTGAGCAAGCATGATATACGTGTGGAGGATAGCTTAATAGTTAAGATACAACGTAATAATTAACGCATTGATCGGGAAGACGGCGGACGCGCGTTGAAAACAAGGGAGACGTTCGAGGCGGCCCCCTGGCACAGGGCGGGAGAATTTTAGGAGGGAAAGGTGTTGGCAAGGCGGGAAAAGGGCGTGCGTGAGGCGGGAGAAAGGCGGACACCGCGAGTGTGAGGCGGGAGAAGGCGGTCAAGGCGTTGGTCAGAAGGCCACGAGGCGTGTGAATGTGTTCAGAGGGCGTCTTGGGGGTGCAAAAATAAATGGAAAACATAACATTGCCAACAAAGATGAACTTTTGCATGCTAAGATTATTTTGAAAGACATTGGGTTAAACGAGAAAAATCTAAAAACGAAAGTTGAACGCAGCAATAGGTAGCAGAACCTGGACATATTCATTTAGGCCCTTAGAAGGAATAATTGCCAACCAACTCAGTAGCTTCTACGACCCAAAGACCCAAGAGATATCACTCCGCCATCACGTAACACCAATACTTAATGAGACATCAGAAACTCATTAACTTGCTCAGCACGAGCCTTAATCACAATGTTTTCAGCTACCGACATGAAGACTTTGGAGCGTAGCAGGCCGACGCTGGCAGCGCAGCAGTTCAGCTTTGGCTCTTGGCTGTACGGCAGAAACGTGGGCTGCAGCACAGCTGTGCGGCATGCAAGAGCAACGGAGGCTGCAGCAGCCGAGGTATCTCAAGGGTGGCACATGCATAGCGCTGCTTCAACGCCGGTCTCGAAGGTCGCACATTTGGCGCTTCGGAGGCTGAGGCTGGCCAGAAGAGGACGACTGCGCGCAAGCTTGGGTAGGCCAGCGCAGCGAGGTCATCCGTCTCTCTTGCTCTCCCACAACCAGCACCATATTCGAGGTCGTTTACCCCACAACGCTCGTACAAGGTCACTCACCCCTCCACAGAGAAGCGCCGGCCGCCCTGCACATCCGAAGGTCGCTCGCCTGCCGAGGTCGATCACAGTGCGGCTGCCACGGCCTTGGCTTTTCCGTTCAACATACAACGACCTTGCGCTGCAACCGACGACCTCGTACCAAGGACGACGACCTTGCATCAAGGTTATTGACCTTGATCACACAAGTAAGCTCAAGAGCAATGCCGATTGATTTTATGAGAAGGTTAATGACCTTCAGGACTGAAACTAAAATCGATTATCCCAGCACCATGACCTTCGTGCTATCATTTCGTTCCACGCAGCCATGCAAGCAACGACTTCGGTTTCTCGTGCAGTAATTTGCCTTCTTGCAACAATATGGATAATAAACCTTCCAAGTTGTCACACTGGCACATTTTTTTTAAATCAAGCAGAAAAGTAAATTTTTTTAATTATTTATTTCCTAGCATTAGCTAAAAGTCAATGTTTATTTTGGAATCTCTCAAATTTTGAAAGCATTCATTAGAGCATAAGCTTCAATGATGAGCAAGAAGACAATCACACAATCCTGTCAGTAATGAATTCGGTACATGTTACAAAATAACATACAACATGAATTACGAAGCTTGCACACATATTCGCTGATCTCATACCAAATTTTACGAACACAAAGGGACTCGAGGCTCACTAAAGAGCAACAAGAGGGACAGGAAAAGGCTGTTGTCACCTGTTCACGCAGCGCACGCGTCATCAAGCAGCTCTTATCTTATGAATTGATCAGACTATTTCAAGCTCACCGTTCGAGTGACGCAAACAAACACTAATGCTTTAGTGCGTTGTAATCGTCTGTTAAATCTAGATCGTGTTGGCTTTATTTGTGCAGGTCGAGTAATGTTAGGCTAAGGTGGTTTGGTTTGGTAATGTGAAAATAAATATCATACATAAAAGGGACTATGGATCATGAAAGTCTTGAAAGGTGCACGTCTTTCAATGAATTTCTATTTAATGTTCAAAAACTCATCTACAAGCAGGATATCTCATGCAAACAACGGCAGGTATAGACGGGAAAAATGAAGGCCTTCGAACGCAGGATTAAAGGTGACGGCACCGTCGCATGTAGGCCAAGTAAGGGCCAGTCAAAAAATCTGGCCTGGGTTTTTAAAAGTGATTCACAGAAAGGAAAGATCAATGAACAGAATTGAAATGCTGTACAACTCATCAGAAACTGAGATTCACAGAAAGGAAAGATCAATGAACAGATTTAAAATGCTGTAAAACTCATCAGAAACTGAGATTCACAGAAAGGAAAGATCAATGAAAAGATTTAAAATGCTGTACAACTCATCAGAAACTAAGCTTTTACTCGGCTATAATCTAGGATAAATTTGAAACTCTGGTTAAAATTGGAGTAGCGAATTCTTTACAGTAACGGCGGTTACAAAAAAGAAGTTTCATGATTTTACTCATCAAAACTGTAGTTAGATCATGTTCCAGGATAACTGTCATTCAGTAAATGATATATAAGCTTCATGAAATAAACCTAACATGTAATGCAAAACCTGTGCAAAAGCGTCTTTCAAACTCAGTTAATCTTTCTTTTTGCCTCCACGCGTGAGAGTTTCATTCTAAAACGAAGCTCAACCAAAGGTTTTTGATCTATCAAAGAATCAGTACCATACTCAGTTTAACAACAATTTATGTCAAAACCAAATTTCGGTACTTAGAGAGTGCCACACTTACACTTTGAACCTAGCGCTCTCACAGCGACACACAAATTCCATTTTAGTGAAAAGTGAAGGTCGGGATAAGGAATTTGTGACCATCATTGCCAATAATTTCCATTAAGAATCACATAATGCGAGGAAAAGGCTGACGAACAAGCAGAATTTTAACGCAGATGGGCATATTTTTAACATTTGTATCGAGACCGCATTCATGGGTATGTACGGCAGACGAATATGTAGATCAAAATTGGTCCCCAGGTATGGCTTAATTTAATCCTTGAATTCTAAGAACAAGATGATCCGACTGAATAATGTAAACATTAAGAATAGTTCAGCACCTTCATGAGTAGTACATATTTAAAGGTATGACTTTTAAATATAAAGAAATAAAGTATTCCCCACAGGTTAATGAAAAACTTTGGGTAAATAAGTGGAAAGATTTAAGACGACGGGAGAAATGTTTTACTGGCGGTCGATGAGCGCTGGTAGCGACAACGGAGCTACAGGGGACTGCATCGGTCTTAGGGGCGCGCGGCGCTGAACAAAGCAGATCAGCTGGTGCGCGCGCTATCAATAGTGCAGGTGCACACGCAAGCAAGGGAGGGATGGCGGCAAAAAGCATGGCTAGGGACAAGAAATACACTGAGTTAGATAGAGAGATAATTGAGAATAACGCTCGCAAGAAGGGACGCTGAGAAAAAGGCAAGGGGTTTGTTGTAAAGAAAGAGGGGAGCAGAAGACGCGTGCTAGGGGAAGCCCTCGTACCCTCGGAGGAAGTGAGGGGACCGAGCAGCAAGTGACCGCACACTGGGGGGACGTGCCCAGAGCCCTCGTCTACACCAGGGGAGGCACGCAAAAACCTCTTCCCTTCCATAAAAAGCTCAAGCGATAGCGGTAAAACACGCACAAGAAAGACAAGCAACGCGGGGCTGTTGCCAGCGATACAGCCAATGGACAATAAAGACTTCTTTCCCAATCGCTTTAACTCGACTGCATTACATCTCTTATTTATACAAGACTGGTAAAGCCGCATCCTGCTAGCGCTGCAATAAATCTAGAAAATACATGAAAAACATACGATCGTGCATTGCATACTCATTTAGATTCACGAGGAAAAATTTTATACTTTCGTAAAACCATTGGAGTGAACTGGTTTGACGGTGTCAGACACATGACAAGCGCTCGAGGTTTAAATCGTTCGTTGTCGATTTCGAATCAAGTTCATACTTGATGGTACATTTTCAAACACGATAAGCATAACTGGCAACAATTATTCTGCATACAATATCAGTTACAATTCAGTAACAATAACAAGTTGTTGAAAAGTGACAGTTTAATTAGATTGGGTTGAATGTAACACCATGAAGTCCTTTTCGTGAGCTAGCTAGTGATACTATATAAAAAATTATCTGCCGTATTTTGTTGGCTCACAATTATTTTTGCCAATTGTGATTTGCCAATCACAATTATTTTGCCACGTCCCTACTTCCTTGCATCATTGAAAGTGTTGGAAATTATTTTTCTTCCACGACGAAACTATCAAATGATGAATACAATAAATGTATGCGAGATATAACATCGCTGCAAAACACTTCATCATACTGGTACAATTGCACCTAAGCGACTATCGGCACTGACGCTGTAAATAAAAGAACTGCTTGCTGAACTCCATGATGATTTATTGGCAGAAGTTATAACACACCATGCATGGTCATACCACCACCATTAGGATATAACCATAACGATTATAACACCACCATCATGGTTATAACACTGACATGGTTATAACACTAAGATGGTTATGCAAGAAACAGTTGTAAAATAACTATAGTTATATATCAAACACACGGTAAGGAGATTATATAACTTCAAAAGAGTACAATTCATGTGGGTATTGCATCCTATAGATTTTGAAGGGCGGCAATTGTTATAAAACAATCGAGAGCTCATGCGACGGCGGGGATCTTCATTCACCCTAAATATTTCCCTGGTATCTTGTGATATTTGAAGATGCCGGGGTAATTGAACGCTTGGCTTATCAATACACGCAACTGTGGTAAGTGGTAGTGCCACACAACAATGTTACGTCAACTGTGGCAAGTGGCGGCGCCACACAACAATGTTACAACTGTGGCAAGTGATGGCGCCACACAACAATGTTACGTCAACTGTGGCAAGTGGTGGCGCCACACAACAATGTTACGTCGACTGTGGCAAGTGGATTTCACTTCATCACTAACGCTTCATCGCGCATCAGAAGCTTCTCCACAAGATTACCAACCATTTTTGGTAAATTGTTACAGTCGTTCACTTCATTCGATCTTAACTCGCAAGCATTTAATTATTTAATACCTAAATCAAAATGAACTGGTATTCTGTCAAAATTGTTAGAAATTGCACTTGTACAATAAATTGTTCAGCGTAATATCTAGGGGCAAATACGAAACAGAAATTTCGTTAAAGTGAAACCATCACGACACAATTGCTTGAAACGAACACAATCATGCGAGCATCAAGCAGCGCTACCATGCACTGATAAAATGAGTTCGACATATTATTTCAACGTTGCAGTCGATAGAAGATCATTATAGTCAACGAGTGCAAATCGAGATTATTGAGACATCAGTCAGCACTTGCATTGAATTGCATAACATTGAGGGTGCAAAAAATGTTCAGATAACAGCCGTGACTCTCTTGGCAAAAAATCCCATTTTTTAAATCACGAGTAAGTTTTTCTAAGCACTACTAACTTCTCGAACCATGGGTTTTTAAAGACGACAATTGTCGACAAATTCTTACAATTTTCATGAATTAATTACTTAGTTAAATATGTAGATTGTGAGAGGTTAGGGGTTGATCTCTTCGAAAATTAACGTCACAGCGGCGGCGCTGCCAAAATCTTCACTATTAACTAACACAGAATCACATTATTACTAGCTACCTTCGTGGCGTACACGCATCACTCACCTGTTTATGGTACACGCAGCACTCACCAGTTCGCGTACACGCAGAACTCACCTGTTTCTGTTCTATGAGCTGGTCGTGACGACGCCTCAGAACCTCTTGCTCCTTCAACTGCAAACAAAAATATCAAAATATTATCAACTGAAGACAAATATCGATATTTGAAATATTAACCTATGACTTACTTGAAGTCAACACGGATACACGTAAGCAAAGGCCTCAGGAGAGCCATTACTTAGCAATGTTCCCTCAAACAAGAGAGCAGTGCCCTTCGTTGGCTCGTACAATAGCGGCGCTGCATGCGAGCTCCAGGGTCCAGTTTCGGTTACAATTAACCCCGCATGACCGATGCGAAGACATGAAATAACATGGTGTCAACACTCATACTTCTAACTTCCTTGTTCATGTTGGCAGCACTTGACATAATCTGCCCTTCTACATTCTATTATGTTAATACGCTCTTACGACTGAGCAGATGTGGATATAGATATGAACGTATTTACAGTGGGTGCAAAAAAAAAAGTATTCGACACAAAGGAAAAACTTTAAAAATTAAAGCCTATTCAACAAAATAACATAAATAAACCCTATTCTAACGTAAATTTAGATGGGAAACGCAAATATCATATCATAACAACAATTATCATTAAATGTTGACTTGATAATTACAATTTTGTAAAAGTTAAGGTTCAAAAAGTATCCAACACATAATAAACAATACTTCGTCATGTGACCTTTAGCAGCCAACACTGTTTCTAACCGATTGGAATACTTGTTTACAAGATTAACACATATGCTAATGGGAATTTTATCCCACTCTTCCTTGCATATTTCTTTCAATTGGATAAGATTTCTTGGATCTCTCTCCTGTACCCACAATTTTCATTACCGCCACATTTTCAATCGGATTGAGGTCAGGTGATTGGCTTGGCCATTTCAATTACTCAATGTCCCTCCTCCTGAAATCATGCAAGAGTTGCCCCAGCCGTGGGCTCGGGTCATTGTCTTGTTGGAATATCTAACCTCGAGGAAGGTTCAATTTTTTGGCTAATTTCACGTGACATCTCTCATGAATGCCCCGATACATTTCAGAGTTTATCCTTTTCTTCCATGATTTTCGATTCTCCTGGGCCTGAAGAAAAGAAATAACCCCAAAGCATTATGCTGCCACCTACAAACTTCAATGTTGGGACGGTATTCTTCGGGTGAAACGCAGAGTTCTTCTGTCACCAAACACAACTGACACAGCTCCGACCAAACAGCTCAATTTTAGTCACATCTGATCATAATATTTATCCCCAAAACTTGAAGGTTATTTCACGTGTTCTTTAGCAAAGTTCAGGCGGTTTTTCGCGTGAATTTACTGAAAGAGCGAGGTTTTTCTTGGTGAACGAGAGTGAAATCCTCTCTCTCGAAGAACTGTCCTAATTGTATTCTTGCAAACATTTGTTCCACTTGATTGCAAATCTTTTTGCAGTTCAGAGCGAGTCAGTCGAGGATTACTCTGTACTTTTTGAACTTAACTCCGAGCTGTACGATCAGAAATTTTTGTAGGACGCCCTAAACGAGGCAGACTAGTAGAAAGATGGAATGATTTCCACCTCCAACAGTATCACCAGCTGCCGAATTTGGGATATTTAATACGGATGAAAATTTTCTGTATCCCAAACCATCTCTGTGTACCTGAATAATTGATTTTCTAGTTGATTCAGACAATTCTGCAGTTTTAGGCATTGTTGAAGAGAAAAATTTAGGCTACCTTCTAATGACGATTTTAAGTAATGAATGACTGCAGTTAGAAAGATGTCTATGACGTTCATTTGCAGTCTAGGATATTCAAACGTTTTCTGATTCTAGAATATTCTCCCGAACATAATGGATGAGAAATTATTGGTGAATCAAATTCTTCTTTACCATGTGTTGGATACTTTTTGAACCTCGACTTTTACGAAATTGCAATTATTAAGTCAACATTTGATGATAATTGTTGTATTGATATGATATTTGTATTTCACATGTGAATACAATACAATAGTGTTTGTTTATGTTTTGTTAAATAAGCTTTAATTAAATCAAGTTTTCCCTTTGTGTCTGATACTTTTTTGCAGCCACTGTATATAGGACTCTTAAGAGATTCAGTAGCAAATGTTAGACCTCTTAAATTTCTAGAGTTCTCCTGGCTGAGCATTGTCCTCCATTGCACACGTTGAGATGAAAAACAAAACATGGAAACATTCTTAAGAAAGCTAACAGAAACCCATTGTTCTTGTAGGGATAGTTTTCCACTGACCTTCTCTATGGCAAGCTGCAGCCCCGAGTCTCGGGGTGTCGTGGATGCTGGGGTGACGGGTGCCGTGCTATGGCAAGCTGCAGCCCCGAGTCTCGGGGTGTCGTGGATGCTGGGGTGACGGGTGCCGTGTGGGGAGGCGGCGCTGTGCTCCTAACCCACACACACCCACTGGGATGCCCTGCCGCAGCGCTGCCCTGCGCAGCCGTCGACTGTGCGCCGCTGGAGCGGGATGAGTGTTGCGAGCCTCGGGGGGAGCTGCTGGTGCTGTCGGTGGCAGGGAGGCTCGTGGTGTTGGTGGTGTTAGAGTACTGGTGCTGGTGTTGAGGAGGTGGTAAGGTGGTTGTTGTGGTGGTAGAGGATGATGAGGAAGACTGGTGATGGTGATGGTAGTAGCCTGGTAACACGGTCACAGGAGTGGTGTTCGAGGTACAGCCGCTGCTGCTGGCGCTGGTGCCTAACGCAGGTTGTGTGGCCTCCGTCTGCAATTAACAACACCATCCTCATGGCCCCATGGCTTATACAGTAACGCAGTAACAATCAACACAAAAATTTAGAATTACAAGCTATGACAGCTTCTTGACCTTTAAAATTTGCCCATTATAACCTTCTAATTTCTATTGCACTATTGTTACTCCACAAATCGATAGCATGATTGCATTTCAAATTAACACAACTTCATACTATGAAAAATATTCTCATCGCAATATTCCAATATAAACAAAAGTCTGACTCTGAGTGTGGGCGCAGGCGCGAGGCTGGGGCCCTTGAGGCGCCCCGGGGTGGCCTTCTTGAGGTCTCGACGCAGCGTCTTGATTAGGCGACTCAGACCCAGCCGACGCTTGCCCCCTACACGGCCTGTCGGGGAGGCCCAGCAACACGAGATTAGGGTCGGAGAAGCTGAGCTACACGAGATTAGGGTCGGGGCAGCACAGAAACACAAGATTAGGGTCGGGGCAGCCCAGCAACACAAGATTAGGGTCGGAGCAGCTCAGCAACACGAGATTTAGAAATAGAAGTGACTGCAATCAATTAATCTCAAAAACTCATAAAAATATTGAATTAAGTCAACATACAAGTTGACTTGGATCTCTCATTGACAGAATAGAATTTGGTTCAACGTTCAAAGATATTGAAAATGATAATAGATGGATGTGTCAAATGTAAAAACATCAAAACTAAGCAAATGATAAATACATTACTGTACCAGAGAAAACTTTGCTGCTATCAAAAATTTTTTAGCGTAGCTACAGATGCTGAAAGTAAACGGGTAAATACGGGCATCATGAATGAAATTTTAGAAGAAATTTGACCAATGAAAGAACCTGTCATTTACACTGGCAATGCCACCCGCATGAAGAAACCACCTTATCATGTAAATATATTATCACATACATACACGATGAGGAATAGAAGAAGTGATGACCGGTGCATCGGTCACCTACGCAACTCAAGATCATACATTAAAAACATTCCTATAATCACTAGCATAGCATTATTATCCCCAACCTCCAAACAGACCATGATACATTAAATTTCAAAAGACGGACATGTATAGTAGATTAAAAAATTGAGATTTGTTTTGGTTATCGTTTATTTTTATTTTCACTTCAGCAACCATCATGACTCTATTTTTGCCACCCTCCTCTTCCGCTCAGCCTAATCCATCCCTCCAGGTATCTCTCGCTCTCTAAATCACAGGCACAGCTACTCCCTCTGACAAACCCACAACCACTGCAGTTCACTCCTCGCCTGTCCCCCGCCATTACTCTTAGCCCGCACCTCATTATGAGCCACCTCATCATATCTCTTCTTTCAATCTCCTCGCATTCCACCATCAGGCGCTCCACAGCTACCTCTTCACACCCCATCACATTCACACCAAACCATTCCCCTTTCCATATTCACACCCAAGTGCTCCCTGCTATACACCGAACTGATATGTCCCGCCTCTGCCACCATCATACACGCATTCAGTGTTGCTTTCACGGACCAAGAGTTGGTAGCACTAAAAATAATGATGATTCTTTGGTATGTACAAAGAACTAAGTTTTATAACCAACAATGCTACATTACTGCAGCATGATATCATCAAAAGAATTTGTTTCTCCTACTATAATTAAGTAAAAAGGAACTGCAGTTGAAATGTGTGAGGATAAACAATTAAATAACCTCATTCTTACTTTGCTTGCCTCGTTAAATAATTCCTCTTAGACTGTATGTTAAACAATATTATAAATGAGCATCAAGTCCTCAACAAGAAACAAAATGAGAGGCATAAAAGCTAATTGAAACGTGTTTTTATTGAATAAGAAGTAAGATTAATAAGCAGAGTTTTTCCATCACAGCTCATTGTCAAAGCTGTGGGGAATCTTACCTCCAACAGGCGGCAGCTCGTAGATGTACTGCGAGCGCGGGTTCAAATATCTGCAAAAATAAACGAGAACTTTGTTTTAATTAGTGACATTTTGAAGCTCCAAATGTAGTATATGTAAATTTTTCAGGCGTGAAACATAAATACGCATGTAATTTATTACTTAACTTGAAAATTCTCCCAGATCAAAAAGAAGTTCATTTCATATTAGGGCGAAAAAGTTAAAAAAATATTACAGAGGAAATAAATGCTTTCCCAATCCGTTTTCAGTGCAATTTTTTTGACAGGCAGCTCGAGGGCTGGCCACGCCAAAATTAAAACAATTTTTAAATTAAATTATATGGTAAAAGTTATAAAGAGTGCGACTGATTGAACTGGAAGTTATTATGAGAAGTTGCCTTTTACTGACCAACTCTTCTGGCAACAAAAAAAGAAACAAATCTAATGATTTTGGTGACCGGTGACCATTAGTACTAGCAAAAAAACTTGGAGATTTGAAGGTCTTTTTCCTCCGGGAAAATAAGCTGAACTCATTAGATAAATTCAAATGAGTTAATATTAGTACAAAAATAATGCTTAATACAAACTTGCAAGGAAACATACCAAAGGCAAACTATGATTCTTTAGGATTTTCATAGCCACTAAGATAAATTTAGCCAAGAGCCGCTCAGTGCATTGAGATTCATAATATTCCAAAAATAATTGCAAATACCTACACTGAATGACAAACCAAGAAGATTTGAAAGTGCAAAATCGAAACTAAGACAACTAACATTATATTTGCCCGGCACGTAAATGGCGCGGTCTGTGGACGAGAAGTGCGAGGGAAGATAGTGAGAGGTGGACTGGTGCTCAGGCGATGAGCTCAGTGATGACAGCTGCCCTGATGATGCCGACGTGACGACGCCTCCCGTAACACTGCAGGTCTTGCCTACCGCGTCACACGACACGGCACCGGGTGATGACATAGATACGCGACCACCCATGTTCATGGGTGTCAATATGTCACCAGGGTCACCTCCCGCCACGGGGGCAGGGTGTGTGGAGACCACCGCGCTCGTGCGTAGCTGTTCTAGATGGTCTAGTACGTCCTGGTAGTGCGTGCTGAACTGGTCTGCATAGCGCGACGCCAGACCCTCCAGCACACCTCTGCTGCCATCCTGCAACACAGCAATAAATCAGCTTTGCAAAAGAGACAGAATTCATTTGTTAATATAAATGAGAAAAGCAGAAAATTTCAACGCTTGTATATAGTTCATCTTAGCTGCTAAAAAAATTCTGAACCAGCATCCGAGGCCATTGTCATCCAGCACCTCTACATTCCTTCATATTTTAGAATAAAATGTACACAAGAGTTACAAACTTTTGTTACTTTCACCTTTGTTTAATAATAGTTTACTTTATAATTTTTATAGTTGAACAACATTCTAACCTTCAAATATTAATTTTAGTTGGTTTGCAAAAGCATCGATCCAAAAGCTCATAAGTAGAAAGAAAATATATAACTAATGAGATTATGAGCAAGAGAGAGAGCAACAATCAGAAGTTAGACTTATGACCCTGCACGTACACAAGTTGTGTAGGGCGGGACAGCCAGGTTGACTTTGTCCTTCTCCAGTAGTCTGTCCAGCATGTTGCGCAGCTGCCCATGAGGCACACGCACCAGCTCGGCTCTGCCAGCTTCATAGGCATCAATACTGCTCGGGCTGCCGCAACGACTCACTCCTGAGTCATGAGTTGCAATATCAGACATGCACAGAGGCAGAATCATAGGGCAAAATTAAAGCAAAATCAGGCAAAGTGTGTGAAAATTGAAAGAAAAAGCTAAAATTTTCAAATTAGAGTTCAGCTTTGATGTATAAAATCTTTCTTTAAAAATCAAAAATGTATAATGTGAATTAATCATGTACAAAAAGCATAGGGGCAGAAAAAATGTTAGAAATTGTAAGTGAAAGTAAAATTTATTCAGGAATACTTGGGGAGAATCATAATGATGAGCCTTGCCAACTACTTATTTGCATTTCAAGGTAGTAAAGAAATATTCAACTTAAACACTAAGTTTAAATACCTAAATTAAAGCATGAAGCAGGAAAAAACATTCCAAACCTAAACTAAAACTAAAAACTACCAGGATAAATAACAAATTTTTATCTCACTGTATACAACAGAAATTAAAAAAAATTAATTTGAACTGAGTTACCAACCAGTGCTTGATTCACTGAGGCTCTGTTGATTGCCTTCACCAGGAGTTAGCGCAGAGCTGCCAGAAATGCTACAGATTCCACCATGAAAGTTCCTGAAACAAGTTGAAGTCAGTTATAATCTGCACACTAAATGAAGAAATATTAATTTCAACACTGATACATTAAAAGTATAATGTTCTCACAACAAGTACTATGAACATACAAATCATGACCTAAAAGTATAAACTTCAATAAAGTTAATGGCCAAATCCTCAAAAAGTATAATTAATAATTTATATAGCTGCAGTCAACACAAGATACAAAATATTTGCAGATTTCAGTGATTATTGAAAACCTGGAAGGTCAACAATTTAAAGCAAATGGTAAATGGTACTCTAAAAAATCTGAAGACAATCTTGAGTTAAAACTTAAGACAGTACCAATACATAAAAAAATTTAACTTCTCTTACATTACATTCTCTTAATCCATTTTTGGTTGCACAATAAGAAATAAAGTCTTCCTACACTCAAAGTTACAAAAAATCCCACTGCAATTCCCACAGTAACAATTTTGCAATGAAAACTAACTTCTTATTCTCTTTCATTGATGAATTTGAAGAAGTTCTTATTTTCATTGAAAAATATTTCTGATAAGCTGAAAACCATTCAAGATCTTCAAAGATTTGCAATTTTCAAACAATTTCAAGTAATTTTCAAGTAATTCTAAGTAAGTAATTTGGCTACTGCAGTCTGCAATGATAAAAAGTAAAAATATTTCCAAAAATAGTAGCTTTGTAGGCAAGACAGCTTTTAACATATTGCAAAAAAAAATTGTGATTGCGATGTCATCCTATCCAGACTGGGATTGGTTGGATGATGGCTTATTCAATATGCTATAAGTTTTATTCAATTTAATACTACTCTAGAATTCATTGCAGTCCACTTCTCAGCACCGCTGGTATTGAAGCTATCAACCATTATGACTGCAACTAAAGCTTTCCTGTCATTTTTGGAGCCGCAAGATTCCCACTAGATAAATTAACTTCTATTTTATTGTTAACAAAAGTGACACAATATGCCAGATGTATTGAAAATTTGTCACTTTTAAACCATGAGATTTCATAAATAAGTAGGAAAATCACAATCCTGCAGCCCTGCCAGCAGGCATCAGACATTAAAATAACATCAATCACAGGGTGGTTTGAGTTTCATGATGCAATGTTGATATATCAGAATTTCACATAAAATCAACATCAGAACATTACCAGCACAGCAATCACCCAATCAGAGAGGAGTAAAACTACCTTATTTAAAGATAGAAGTGATAGAATCAACATAAATCTTTACATCTGATGATCTGAATAACAGTTACTTTTTTAAACTTTGATGTTCAAAATATAATTCAATATTAAATTTTTTTCCAAAAATACAGGTTATTGCTGCCATGTCTTCAGATTTTACTAGAACCTTCAGTCTGTCACTCTGTCAGTGTCAACTTGCCAAGTTGTCAACTTACTTGCACTGACTCAAGCTGTCAAGGATTGTGAGTTCAGTGTCAGTTGCCAATAAAAAGATATCTGATAGTTATGCCTTAATGTTAAATGCAATTTACCCCTTTTAGTTTTAGCTATTAAATTGCTTCATCTTCATTTCACTTATTCACTAGCATGATAAAATTCACCCAATTGAGTAAACCATGAATTTCATTAGGCTATAATAAATTAATAGGTAATTGCATGTCATTACCAATAATTGAATTTACTTATCTAAGCCAATCTTGCTTAATAACTACATAAGATATATGTATAAGTATAACTTATATATAACTATGAATTTTTGCTTATTTATCATAGGCTAGATAGTTACTGTCTATGATAAATAAGCAAAAATCATTAAAATAAAAAATTCTACCTACCTTTTACTAGATATGAGTAATCTAGCATTAGATCCTCTTGCTGCTTGGGCTTCTTCAACAGTAAAATAAACAGAAGCAGCACCTTCTTCTCTCAGTCTCTGTACTGCTTCAAGCAAAATGATTCTCTGGTGAGAATCAATGACGCCAATAGCATCTAAGTCAGGAGCACTAATTTGTTTACAAATCTCTAAATCATCGTATCCATTATCTATGAATGATTCTGTGTGTTCTTCTAAACGTAGCGATCGAAGCCATTCTCCTACAATGGTATTTTCCATGTTCAATGTGCCTGGAGAAAATACCAACTTTCGTTTAACAAGTTAAACAACTAGGTAGGCCACTATACTATTAGTATTACTAACACTTCATCGAAATGATCGAATGATCAATCATCACGATCTCTTCAGTGCAGTCTTCACAGAAACCACTACGTAGTACAGGTGGTAGTTATTATAACATGTCAGATCCAAGTACTATTGATTTCATAGTGAAGTATTTAATTTCTGTATCTGAGTCATTAGATAATCTCAATGATTTGAAGAGGGCGCAAACCGCTTCAGGATAAAAAACGACGTTGTTTACTATTGGCGGACTTTAGTAACACCAAACGCTGACCCACATAGGGATGAACTAGAAGTATTTCAACATGTTCACACGCTTTCACTTGGGCTTTTACATGTAACAATGCCGCAGCAATTCAGATGTAATCTTTTTTTTCTATCATTTCTTTATTGAAACCGAATTATTATTCGATTCTTCTATGATTTGCTTATTGATGATGGAAGTAAACGTATGAAAAGTCTGGATACCGAATTGAGATACGTTTTTGAAAGTCATGTTTCTTGCGTTACGTTGAGGAAAAGGATATTTCTAATTCCCGAAAAGTTTTTCATTCATTAAATAAGAAATAATGTATAATTTTTAGTGAGGAATGACTATTTTTCTCGAATCAAATATTTTACAATATGTCATTGGAAGCATAAACGCCTATGATCGACAGTCCTCGGAACTTTGCTTACTTCAAGTCCCTAAATTCTGAACAGATCTTCATAAAATTCAGATCATATTTAAATATTAGCAATGCCTCCAAATTTGAGGCACGAGACAGAGTTATTAGGATGATCATGCTTATGTTCCTGTTAAAAGAAGAAAGAATTGATAGTATAATTTTTCAGTTCAACGATTATCATCGCCAAGTTCGACGAACTTTTATGAAACATAAGCCGAAATCGAAATTTATTAGGGTTGAACAACTCGTTAATTAAGTGTGAAAATCAGTGATATTTGTGATATTGTTAACAGTTTTCTCTTCAGGATCAGTGGTTAAAGTTCAGAGTATCAGGATTGGCGCAGAGAGGCACGGGTTCGATCCCAGCTCTGTGCGCCAGTTTCTGGTCAGAATCGGCAAGGAGGCCGGGCGGTTAAGTAAAGCAAAATTGAAGCAGTTAGTTGCGATTTCGAGACCGCAAAATGCTGTGAACGTTTTGCGATGTTCAGAATCGGCGAAAGGCCTACGGCCTAATAAACGCTGAAACCACTATTATATTATTTTAAAAAGGCCACAAAACATGTACACCAGGTGCTCACTGTTCAAGAATGGGATTTCTCTTCAAATCCGTCCAGCTCTATATTTTACAAGATTTTAACAGGCTCAAAAAGATAAAAATTGGGCATAGGAAACAACTATTACATTGAATGATTCACATGCGCTGACATAAAGTATCAAAAATGATCTGCACGAGCCTCATAAACAGCAGCAACGTCATTCCACTATTCTTTTCTGCCATTTGAATTAAAAATTATAACCCAGCAGAAAACTGCTTTACTTTTCATTCGCGCTTATACTGGAAAGTTGCTAAAAAGATCTCTAAACAATAACGCTAAATAAAAGTTTAACAACTAATTTGTATAGATGTGTGAAGTCCAAATCGACTATTCTTTACATGGACACGAAAAAAAGTAACTTAAGGGGAGATTTAAGAAGGGATGTAAACGCGTTGCCGACTCACATCTAGAGTAAATTCCTTTACCAAATTTGTTCTTTTGAGATCGAACAATAAGGGAAACCCACTGCGAAACTCGAAATAACTTATCCAAAGAAAACTACAACGAAATTTTACAGGTCGTTCCAATAACGCAAAAATAGCGTTTTTGCGTATCAATAGAAAACTAAACAAAGCAAAAATTTGAAAAAATTCGCAAATTAACAGATGTGTTAAAAACATATACTTGTAATTTCTTTCAAATCCGTCAAACATTACGTTTTGCGTTTGAATCCGCCGAGAAGTTTGCCGGTGAGTTAAAAAAATAATATTTTGAATTAGGTAGCAAACACGCTGACCTGGGCATCCACGGAACTGGATTCAGCTCGTGTCAAGGGCGGACTTTCATAGAGAGCACAAAAAACAAACGATCAAATGAGTATTTTAAACGTGCCACCTGCAAATGAGTCCACACAACTTTGAAGGAACACTGGGGGAAAATAAGCCATAACGCTCAATTAATGTCCATCATTTATTTTCTGCATACTGTAAAATGAATTATAATGTGCAAAGTTAGAATTTCGAAGTCGCGTCTTGTAAAAACTGTTACCCTGCCATTTGCTTCATTGATCTGAAAAAATAGTTAGCTAAATTTAAAAAATGCGTATACTACTGAAGATACATGGATTGGGTATAAGGTGCCGACACGCATTAATGACGAAGATGAGCCATGCTACGTGCGGCGGAGAGTAGCTCAGGCGAGACGCGCTATAGGCACAGTCTCCCGCATCAGCCACTCCAGCGCGCGCTGGTCGCGCTGCGCACTCAGAACAGCACCAACTTCCTTCCTCACGGTCTCGTGGTACGCGTTCAGCCAATCCAGCTGATAAAAATTAATTATCGGAGATTAAAGACCAACATCATAGTTGTACTCGGCATTATCACTGCAACAGTGTGGAAGAAATAGTATTTTGTCCTTGATTATTGCTGATGTCCGCCAACCATCGAAAGATAAAATTACGGTTTACAAGCCACCTGCATTGAATTTGCAACTCAAATCCTTAGCAAATACGCATTCTCAAACTTCCTAAAAATATCTTTCATGATACTTCAAGAAAATTTGTGTAGTTCAATGCGGTAAACTGACACACGCGCATACAAGTTATAGAGACAGACAATAAAATCACAACGAAGGCATAAATTGAGGTTTCTTATAACCATAACATCAAAATGGTGACGGTAGCAATTATGAAGTGGAAGCAAGCAAGCAACCTCAGCATTAGTGAGCAGCGAGACGTCGATGAGTTTGGCTTGTATGGGTGCCAGAGTGACCACTTTGAAGGTGAGGAAGTCCTGATCGTTGTGGCGGTGCGGAGTGTCCGCCTTCACCACGCGCACGATGCTCTCAATGCGGATGCCGAACTCTCCCGCTTTGTAGTATCCGGGTTCTGGGCAATGAGACGATGCTAAGAAGAAAAGCTACATGTTTGAAGCGCAGACAAATACGGATTAGGTTACAGGGCGTCTGCTCATCTTTGTCTGGACGTAACTGATTTTTTGAGACCAGGTGTTTGAAAGCCATTGTACGTTAATTGCATTGGGCAGTTATTTTATGTCAGGATAAGAGTCTCTAAGTTTTGGTTCCTTTCAGATAACCCAAATGAAAAAAGGTAGGAGCGAGAGGCTTAGAGCCTCTTGAGGTCCCACTTAAGAAGCTCTCAAATAAAAAGAGACAATTCAACAGGGCCAAAATGTACACATGAATAATTGTAGAATGGTTAAGGGAGCGTCTACCCTAAAATTAAAAATTTTCCCTTTTTCGGTTTTTATACTCATTTTAAAGCTGACATTCAGCCCTATCCAACGGTACCACTGCCATCTCTGTACGTTGATTTATGATTTCACGACATTTCATGAAAGGGGGGCGGGTGGGGAGTTCTTCAAGTAATTAGATAGGAATTAATTAGCTGCTGAGCTCTTTAAATATAGTGTCTACTTGAGTTGTTCTGCAGTTACGTGTTTAGTCTCATCTTAAAGCTGACATTCTGGCCTATCCAATTATTGTGGTGCGCGCGGGACTTTGTCGCGCTCTCCTCAATATTCACACTTATTGTCACGGAAAACCTATTTCCTCCTAGAGTTTTGAAGCTACATCAATGAGACATATACCGTTCGATTTGCAAAGAAAAGATCTACAAACTGGACTTGGCCTTTTTTCCAAGTTCGTTATAGTTCGGATTTTATTTTGCAAAAAGGAGGGGAAAGTGGAGGTAAAATCGAAAATTTCGAAAAATTTCGGACAAAATGCTCCCACACCCACAAAAAAGAGAAATGCAAAAAAAAAAAAACCTCAAGACCAGTTTGTAGATATGGCTACAAACTGGTCTTAGAAAATCGTAGCTTGAAAATCCTAGGAGGAGATAGGTTTGCTAAAGTACCCCTTTTTGGCCGTTTTCTAAGAATTTCACGTTTTCTTTCAATTTTTCAAAAAATTGACACGAATAAAACCTGAGTATTTTTAGGGTTTACACATGTGTACCAAATTTCAAATTGATCCCTCTGTAAATTACTGAGATAAAATTTAGGGTAGACGCTCCCATTAACACAGTAAACTGCTTCTTGACTCGAAACAGAACATAGGAAATATAGGTAGTTGAGGACCACACCATCATACGCGTTCTCGCAACCATCAAATGGTCATCACGAACCATCAGACAGGAACATGCCCTCCTCCAAGCCAGGGTCGTCAGGGTAGGTCCGCCAGCCGATGCCCATGGGGCCCTCATGTACGTTGAGGAACATGCCGATGCCGTGGCCAGTGCCGTGGCCATAGTCCAGCCCCACCGACCACAGGAACTGCCGTGCAAAACTGTCCAGACGGTTGCCCTGTCAGGGCCGAGGGCAAAGGCTATAAAACAATAAGGAGCAGCGTTACTTGTACAGCTTACTATTGAGGTCAGAACCGAGATAATAATGAACAGCATTACTCATGTAGCTCACAAATGATGCAAACATCAAGTAACTAACTCGTGTCAATGGCTTAAAGCCACAAAGCAGAGGCAAGACCTTTATTTTGGGTGGGAAGACTGCGGTGGCGAGAGCGATGTGCCCCTTCAGGACCCTCGTGAAGGCGTCGCGCTCCGCCGCTGTCGGCTCCCCGAAGTGTAGCGTGCGCGTGACGTCCGTGGTGCCATCACTGCGGATCAATCATTTCCGTAAAAAGCCGGCCAAATATTCGCTGGCAAATGAAAGATAAGAATAAAATAACACGGACTAAAATTAGCGCGAGTGCACTCGGGTCCACTAAATAAATAATCGGGAAATGAAGTCAATAAATTCTGATCTCTTGGTTCGCCGAAGTAGAGATGGCGGGCTCACCTGTAGTGGGCCGCGGAGTCGACGAGGTAGATGTGGCGGGCTCACCTGTAGTGGGCGCCGGAGTCGACGAGGTAGATGTGGCGGGTGGTGACCGTCCTGTTGGTGGCGGGGCTGGTGCGGTAGTGCGTGATGGCCGCGTTGCTGCCCACCGCCGTGATCGTCTCAAAGCTCAGGCCGCGGTAGTTGTCCTGCTTCCTGCCACGCGATGTTATTTTATTTTTAACCAATTAATGCCGAGAATTATTTTCTGAAATTTTCTTTGGTTTCCTGTGATACTATTATCACTTGTGATGGTAGTAAATAAAAAATATGTTCAAATATTAATTTTTCTTTGTATGTGAAAAATTATAGCTTTATCCCATTAGGAACCGGGCTAAATATTTCACGATCTAAATGACATGAGAAACTTTATAACACGTAAAACCATATTCAGCATTCAAATTACTTCAAACTATGGAATGTGTTAGCAGCTGCCGACTCACGCCCTGCACTGCTCGAGGTAGGCGGCCGCGGACATTTCCGTCTTGGCCGCGTTGCTGCCCACCGCCGTGATCGTCTCAAAGCTCAGGCCGCGGTAGTTGTCCTGCTTCCTGCCACGCGATGTTATTTTATTTTTAACCCATTAATGCCGAGAATTATTTTCTGAAATTTTCTTTGGTTTCCTGTGATACTATTATCACTTGTGATAGTAGTAAATAAAAAATATGTTAAAATATTAATTTTTCTTTGTATGTGAAAAATTATAGCTTGATCCCATTAGGAACCGGGCTAAATATTTCACGATCTAAATGACATGAGAAACTTTATAACACGTAAAACCATATACAGCATTCAAATTACTTCAAATTATGGAATGTGTTAGCAGCTGCCGACTCACGCCCTGCACTGCTCGAGGTAGGCGGCCGCGGACATTTCCGTCTGCGTCTCTTGCGGCGCCTCCTGTTCCAGCCACGCCAGGAAGCTGCACAGCGCCGCACCGTCACGGACGTGGCAAGCCTCCAGCCCTGCGGTGGCAGTCGTCAGCGGCGTGAGTGACATGCCTTATATCACTCTGACCTCACGCTGTCTCTTACTTCATGCAGCCTGAGGCATCACGCTGCCTGATACATCACGCTGCACCACACCTCACACTGCCCGACACCCCACGCTGCCCGACACGTCCCCACACCTCACGCTATCTCAATGGTTTCAAAGCATTGCCAGAGATACATTGCGCAAGATGCGCTCACCTTGTATTTCTGTAGGGTTTTTGACAGCTCTGGGCAGAGCGACGGGCGTGCAGAGCAGGCGACGTTGGTGGGGCGGCACGCAGCCCACTACGGCCTGGGAGCAGGTGGTGGGTAGCCACACGAACTGCCCCGGTGGCACACTCGAGCACACCTGAGGTCGTAGTAGCAAAACTTGCTTAGGTACACGTAGAGGCCTAAGTACTTATAGAGACCTATGTACACGTAGAGGCCAGGCCTAAGTAAGCAAAAAGGCCTAAGTACACATAGAGGCCTAAGTACAAGTAACGGCAAGTAAAGTGCAAGTGAATTCTTGGTCTGTGATTGGCGGGTTTAGCCTGAAAAGCCGTCAGTGATTGGCTGACTCGTAGGTACAAGTATTTTTGATTGTATGGACCTTGTACACCAGCTTCTGGGCTTGGTATTGAGGTGGGTAAGAGTGGCAGAGTGGAGTGCAAACAACTAGTACGTTCTTTTGCGGAATTATGGAGAGGGTTTGCTATGAATTATGGGGAAGGTGATGGTAGAGCCTGAAAACATCGATATATGTTGTTGAATGAGTGGGTGGAAAAGCATGTTAAAATAAAACTAAATCAAAATATAAAAACTGCTTATGAATAACGGCATCTAAAATTTTGTTAATGCTGGACCTGCGTGAGGCGTGGCAGGAGATCTTCATAGGGAGCAACTTCAACAGGGCAGGGTTCCTGCTGCAGATGCTGCGTTGCTTCAGCCGTTAACTTGGAGACATCAACGAAAATGGTGACGCTTTCCAGTGTGACGATCATGTATGAGAAGAACAAGGGGTTGTAGGGGATGTCGCTGCCTCGCATGTTCAGTAGATCTGCAAGACGTGGATGATGTTCTCTGATCAATCTTCTTTAACTTAGCTCTACATTTAAAATAAATTTTACTGAATTTTGCCCCATAAATCTTATAATAATACATACAGAGTAATTTATCAGATTACACACAAACAATAAAATTTATTACTCTGGAAATTGGGGGCACTGCATTGCATTACTATCGGCGTTTTTGCAACGTTTTTTAAAACACTGGCAATAGTAAAAACATGGATGTGGGCAATTACTAACATTAATCAATAATCATTAAATATTCTCACCAATTGTGGGTGTTACCATTAAGACCTCAGCGACAATAGGTGAAATACCCGATGGTAAATTGTACAACTGATAGTATTTATTTAATTATTTCTATATTAATTTTTTGGTAACTTTTTTGCTCCAAGTGTTTAAAAATTCTTACCCTACATGCCAATTAAGTTTGCAGGCTCTCTAACTCTGCATATTTACTTCTCAGCCCATGAACCGTCAAAGATCAATGAATGATTTTTCTCATTAATATTTCTTGAAAACCAGCAATGAAGTTGAGCCACGGTATGTAAAGCGCAATATAGCAAGGGATTACTGTACAGTTGCGTGCAGTAGGATTAGGTGAAACTCACATGCAACATCGTCCAGAGCTGTGAGGACAACAGCATAGCAATCCTTCTGCTTAATTGTGTTGCGCAATTCATTTATTTTGTCTATATGACTTTTTCCTGTCCAGTGTTTCTGAAAATTATACAAAATAAATTTATATAGGTACTATTGCTTATAACTAATTAAATTTGCTAATAGAAGATCATTTCTAAACCATTAAATTTTTTTCAATGCACTTCGCTTCCCATTTCATTCCGATTGTGACAATTCCTTAAAGATCCTAAATACAATAAAAAGATAATATCTACTCTGCAAATATAATGACAACTTTCATCTGGGCAGGATTTTGTAAACAAGTGAAGAGTAAGATAAAAAATATGCTCTGGTTGTTAATTCTTAAATACTTTGGTGGATTCCTTATAATGTACATGTGTAGTTGTACATGCAACGCACATCATGGACAAGCACAGGGTTGTTGGGTCTCTGAGGCTTGTCAGCGCCCCACACGACATCAACGAGGTTGGATGTAACAGCAACAAGCTGGTGACCAGCACCCAGAAGCTCCTTCTCCAGCTCCACCCAGCACTTTTGATCTAGTAGCAATGGATCTACACCCACCACACAGCCTTGCTGAGGCATATAGCCTTTAAAATGATTGACGAGCCATGGCCCTTCTCTCAGAGTGTCATGCTGCCCTATGAAACAGAGACATCAATCAATTGAGAACTTTGTCAGGTGCTGTTCACTTCAAATTTAATCAAACTTCAGTGGCCAAATGATTGCAGGTAATCACTCTTAATTATGTTTTCATTCACAAAGCAATAACTTTATAAGAACAATACTGCAGTAGGCGGAGTTAAAAAACAAATGATCAAGGCTATACATATATGGTATTTTCAAGACAGTTATCAAGTGGAGAAGAAGGCAATTGCAGTATACATTACTTAATGCAATTTTGTCATTCAAATTAAGCTAAAATCATTATTTCTACAAATTAAACTATTAAAGCAGTAAACTTTTCTTAAGCAAGCATGGAACACTTATCACATTTGGCTAGAATCAACCATGATTCCATGAAAATCTGTAAAAAAACTCATTTATTTCAATTTTAATGTTCATGCCTATTGAGAATATTTCATAAAGCCCATTAACATGCCTCAATTTCTTTCCTAATAATATCATGTTCTGATGTTTTATTTTATTCTATATTACATTTGGAGTAAGACCCAGGTTACTGGCATAACATTTCCATGGTAACCATGCCTGTAACCTTGCTCTACTGCCCTAGTACCTATATAATAAGTTGTTTTGCTGTAACATAAATAAGGCAAATTTTTTCAATTATTGTAAACACACCTTCTTTCATGAGGACCCAGGTTTGATCCAATTCTTGCTGAGCCTGCAAGTAATACCGGCCATCAGTCCATAGAGCAGCAGCTGTGTCAGTCACTATTGCTGTCCCCATAGATCCGGTGAAGCCTGATATGAAGGCTCGACGCTGGTCACACTCGGCTGTGTACTCTGACTGGCAATATGCAAGCAAAATATTGAAGTTTTTTGGTAATAGGGTTATAATATTAGTTCTGGGTTAATTTCATTACAAAACATATAGAAAGATATATCAAAGATCTAAAATTTAGCATTTAAATAACAGTATATCAGTATTATATGTACAGCAAAAATTTCTTGTTTATATGCCTATAATTAATGACCAGAGAATGCATTACAATTTTCTTGGAGTTGAACAATTCATTAGGTGACTGGTGAATCAAAAGGCACATTTAGGAAGTAATAGTATGTTGTTTTGAATGTAACAACATTCATTTTCAAGTTAAGAGAAGCCTTGAATAAATAAATTTTGTTGTACATGTAAAAAGTATACAACACAAAAATTTTGAGCCAGAAAGTCCATCTGCAAACCCTCTCAAAGTTTAGATAAATCCAGTAGTTTGGAAATAGATGGCCAGATTCCAGTCCAAAATTACGAGTGTCCTAGCAATCATTGGTTGGTTAATGTTCTGCACCTCTGCATGATGAAAATCCTAGTGGTTCTCTCCAGCACGGTGCAAGCAATGGTCTTGTGAATTCGTCTTAGGAGGTTCCTCTGCCCTCCAGACTGAAGATGGCAGGTGAGACGGTCTCAATGTTGTGTTTGTTAGTCCAATTACTCCAATGCAGTCCAATTGAAGAAGACGTCTACAACCTTCGTTGAAGCAAAATTTATAGACTACACTGGCCTCTCTGTAGACTACAGAAGACTACAGCTTTCAGAGTTCTCCAAGACATTGTTGTTGGAGAACAATAATGGCACCTGCCAAAAAGTGGAAGTTGTCCAAGAAGCCAATTTAGTCTGTAAATTTAGTTTCAAAGAAGGTTGTTCAAAATTTCGTTTTTCAATGCTTCTCTCAAGTTGAAAATGAATGTTGTTACATTTGAAATGTCATTGATATGTTATTATAACTTGCTAAATCTGCTGTTTGATCTACCAATGTAACCTAAAGAATTTTTAGACTCCATGAAAATTGTAGAGCATTCTATAGTCATTACTTGTACACATAATGATATATATTTATATACCTACCTATATATATAAACATACAATTTATGACCAGAGAGTGCATTTGAATTTTCAAGGAGTTGAACAATTCTTAGATGACGTTGGTAGATCAAAAAGCAGATTTAGCAAATAATAATAATAATAATGATGTTTCGAATGTAGCAACATTCATTTTCAAGTAAAGAGAAGCATTGAATAGTGAAATTTGGTTGGACAAAAGTACATAATACACGTAAATAGGATACAACACAAAAATTTTGAACCAGAAAGTCCTTACGCAAACAATCGCAAATTTTATTCAAGACAAATCCGGTAGCTTCGAAATCGATAGCTGGGGTCCAATTCAAAATTAAGATGGTTCCAGCAATCGTTGGTCAATTAATGTTGTGCACCTCTGCATGATGATATGCTGGTGGGTTTCTCCAGCACGGTGCGAGCGACAGTCTTGTGAGTCTGTCTCAGGGGGCTTCTCTGCCCTCCAGGTCGAAGATGACAGGTGAGACGGTCTCAATGTTGTGGTTGTTAGTCCAAATACTCCAATGTAGTCCAAATGATGAAGAAGTCTACAACCTTCTTTGAAGCAAAATTTATGAACTACACTGGCCTCTTTGAGAACTTGAGCTTTTTGGCAGGGGCCATGTCATCATTTGGACTACATTGGAGTATTTGGACTAACAACCACGACATTGAGACCGTCTCACCTGTCATCTTCAACCTGGAGGGCAGAGAAGCCCCCTGAGACAAACTCACAAGACTGTCGCTTGCACCGTGCTGGAGAAACCCACCAGCGTCATCATGCGGAGGTGCACAACATTAATCGACCAACGATTGCTGGAACTGTCTTAATTTTGAATTGGACCCCAGCTATCGATTTCCAAGCTACCGGATTTGTCTAAAATAAAATTTGAGATTGTTTGCGTAAGGACTTTCTGGCTCAAAATTTTTGTGTTGTATCCTATTTACGTGTATTATGTACTTATGTCCAACCAAATTTTACTATTCAATGCTTCTCTTAACTTGAGAATGAATGTTGCTACATTCGAAACATCGTTAATATATTATTATTTGCTAAATCTGCCTTTTGATCTACCAACGTCATCTAAGAATTGTTCAACTCCTTAAAAATTCAAATGCACTCTCTGGTCATAAATTGTACGCATATAATCAAGAAATTTCTGCCATCTTATAATAATTTCTGCACTATATATATACCTATATATCATGGCTGGACAAAATAAAGGAAACACCGGATGTTTTGATACTGTTCCTTTTGAACATGTTATAAACAATGTGAATGTGACATATTTTTATATATTACTGTTTATTGATGCTGCCAATTGATGCCTGATCCTTGCACATATAGTAAATTCTAGTGTCTATAACCTATAAATGGCAAAACTCTCTGACTTTCAAAGAGGCCAAATTGTCAATGCCATATGGCAGGTGTCAGTGTGACAGAAACTTCCCAAATTCTTGACATTCCTAGAGAAACTGTCTCGAAAGTAATGACTGCTTCTGAAAGAAAAAGAAAAACGTCCTCAGCAAACCACAGGTCTGACTGAAAATCAAAGGTGTCAGAAGAGAGACCATAGGTAGTACCCAAATCACATTATGAGGGACAATTGAAAGACCATGGCTATTGAAATTACTGTAGACCTCAATGGACACTTACAGAACCTAGTTTCCATACAGATTGTCTGCAAAGGGCTAAACAGATCTGGATTCTATGGAAGAGCTGCAATTAGAAAACCTCTGGTTTCAAATACAAATGCATTAAAGCTTTTAGAGTAGTGCAAAAACCTCCAGAATTGGTCCCTCAAGTAGTGGTAAAATGTGATTGCCTTAAGAGAGTTTCAGCTGAAGAATGGATTAAAATTCCTTCAGAAATAAATCAAAATTTGTATTAATCAATACCTCAACAAATTGAGGCTGTAATTACTGCAACAGGTGGACCTACACCATACTAAAATGTACCTATTTTGTTGATTTCTCAGGCATTTCCCTTATTTGTCCAACCCTTGTATAGGTATATACAATCATGGATTTCTACACTCAATTTCTATCAATTAAAAAAATTATCCAGTGAAACATACCTGATGTGCATCACAGGATGGGATAATGTAGGCATGCAATGCTTTAGGGACAAAGCTTGCATCTTTCATCAACTGCCGCAGCTTTTTCACAAGATGAGCCGTAATGTTAGGTGTTGACATTTTTGAAGTAATTCTTTTCAGAGCTAAGACATCTAGAAAAAATATTTCACAAAATACAATAATTAGATTCAAAAATAAAATATGGATAGCTTTGTTTGTATATATCAGAAAGAGAAAATAACATTAAGGCTGAGTAGCACATGAGAGCTCAACTTGAGCTCAGGAAGATGTAGGTTGTAATGAAATTTTTTTCATGCAAAATGAGCATTTTGAAGCCAATGAACTGCCTAATTTATGCAAAATAATCTCAATCTGATCAATTGGGGCAGCCAGTTGCACAGAACTCATAGCCCTGCTGACAGTTGGCACTGATCATATGTCCAGTAAACTATCTTTTAACAGTAAATTTAAATAAAAAAGATGCTAGCAATAGCAATTTCCCCTATAGTGAAATTTTGTAACTAACTCAATGTTACAGTAAAATAAGAAAAGGTTGACTACTAAAAACCTGAATAGGCTATATTTTGAGTTCACTGGAAAGTTTCATGGCTGACGTGGTCATCCTTGGCTGGCTACAAACATTGCACCTGTAGGTAGACAAACCCAAACTTGAGAAAATCAGATGAAGAAATGAGTCAGAATACTAATATCAGTCATCAACAAAAAATTGGTGGATTTAAAGATTATTTAATGGTCCAGTTCTAATGGATAATCCAGTTTTAATAAAATTACTTGGGCGCAAAGTAAGAAAAGTTCTGGCTGAGAAACAAGCCTCGTCTCTGACATCTCCAGAGCTTGACAAGGAGAGTAGCGCACGTCACTGCAGCACAGAAGGAGGATGTCCTTGCCCCAGGGGGCCAGGTTCACTATCCATGCTCATGCTGAACCACCATGACATCAGACCCAGAAGAGAGTGGGTCTGTGGCCAAACTAAGGTGCTACAAGAATGCTGTCCGAGAGCTGCTATGCAAAGTTCCAATAAAGAGGGAGCCCTGTGGAGTAAGGATGGTGAAATAAATCTGAAGATGCTTTTAACTATGATTCTACTTTATGCTCAGCCTGTGACTGGCCAGAAATGCAGAATATTGAAGCTAATGAAAATTTAAATTGAATTCCAGCAGATTTTTATAAAATGAGTAAATAATGTAGCGGGTGATGAACAGTGAAGCAGGTACTGATAAGTGAAGTGGGTGCTGATCGGTAAAGCGGGTGCTGATTGTGTTATTTTAGACGCTCCTTCCATCTTGCACCTGCTTGCTGAAAAATGCATGGAAGAGTGCACTTGCTCAGCAGCCTCTATTTGGCTCATTAACCTGGCAGTGAGACACATGAACCTTGGTTCATCTTTCAATGTAATGCTGGCTCACAAGTACATTGCATCGTACATGGCTGCCATCCACCAGTCTTTCTTGTCTGGTGTTTGCAGGAATAATTGGCTGACAGCTGCTGTCAGCAGTCCAATAACTGATGTTAAGGTGACCCAAACAACAAGGTATTGGTGCGATTTAGACTGCATCTCACTATAACAATTGATGCAATGCAAAGAGCGTGTTGCCACTGTCCTAAATAAGCAGTCTGTTTACCAGTCGTTTTACAGCAATCCCAAGCTTTTCCATCTGGCCAGTCCATCTGCCTGCTTACTCTTGAATTTTGGTCTGCATCATAGCGGATCGAGTAAGGTAGTGAACATCATTTGCCACTAAATTTAATTTATCACATTGCATTCCAATAATTGCGCCTAATCTAAGATAACTGCTAGAGAATATTTAGGTCAGTAGAAATTGTTGTTGAGTATTATATCTGTAGAGTATATAATTAGCTACATTAATTAACTTGATCCACTTATCTGTTTATTGTAAACAAACTTTTCGTATTATTAGAAGCTAGAGAAGTAGAGATGTTACTTTACCTAAATAATAGTTTGCCAGGAATACACTGACCTACTTAAATTTACAGAGGCCATAGTGGAAACATTTTACTCAATGATGCAATCTCAGCAGCAATAGGAATGGATGCTACCGCCTGTTGGTAGCATGTTGCTGGAACGACTGCTTGGATAGAGCTGCATGGTTTTTCTATGCAGGTGATTGCAAGCATGGACTTTGCCTCCACCCTGGCCCTTTTTTTACTGACGTCTGAGCTACTTGATACTACATGAGCAAATTCGTCGACATAGGAATCCAACTTCATCGTGTTCATTTGTTGGCCTAGCTGAAATACCTGGATCGCAAGTGTAAGAGGAAGTAAGAGGAAGCTCTAAATTGAAAAAATTGCATGATGTAACTTTTTCAACATGCTGGAAAGCTGTAATCTTGGTACTTGTTTGGGACATAGCAGTCCCAGGCCACGATGGATCGCCACCTCTGATTATTGTTCATCCACCCTCATTTGGGCCACCTGATGCATGATGCTGTTGCTTGCTTCTCACCGCTGGTAGTGTTGCAGGAGAGGTCAACCTGGGATTGTGCCCAGGAAAATGTCCAGTTGTCTCTTGAAGGTCTCCAGGGTGAACTCCCCCTCTCNGATGATGTATGTTTTCGGGGAATTTTCCCACACATTATTACTTTTTTTAAGCCATTGCTGCGCACAGTCGGTGCAACTTCTGGCCATCCCCACTCACGCACAGATACATTTTGTCAAGGAACAAGAGACAGAAAACTTACAATACTCAATATGCATTTAATTATCCATCATTAATCTATGATTTTCCTTGATATGGAAATTTTATGAAAACTAATGCTGGCACGTAGTGCAGTGTTTTGAGAGCTGTCTCTTATACACATCTAGATGTGTATAAGAGACAGGTAGAAGTGTATTAAATTTTGATTACAAGATTTGTAGCAGACAGACAGACAGACAGACAGACAAGAAGTGAAGTTAAAGAGAAGTGTTGTAAAAAAAGGCATCATTTAAAAAAAAGTCATCTAAGTTACCCCATTTTACGGAATAATGATATGAATTTATGTAAAATCTAAAAAATAAAAGTTAATAATTAATGAGAAAGATAATAATCATCCAAAACTGAAACTGATTTCCTTGGACCAGTTGTATTTGTTCTTATTTTCCTGTGAAAATATACTAATTTGCTTTAGCACTAACATCAGTCTATGAATTAGTTTTTTGCAACAGCATCAATCTTCTTTGCTTCATTTATTTCTTTATTTTTAGTTGCTGATAAATCCCCCTTCTGGCTTCTGCTATGCTGTCTATTTCCAGAAAAAAGCTTAAATCAGTAGTATAGAAAAAATATGAAAATCCATGCATTTAATATCATCAAGCAGCAAATTCTTGATGCAATATATATAATGCAATTCATAAAATTATAAATATTTCACAAAAATGCGCCTGATTAGGAATCAGAAGAGATTTGTTCATGAGCATATAAAATAAGGAATAATGTAAATATATAGGTATAATCAGAAATAATTTCATAAATAATTATTAGAATCTTTAATCCGAATGTCAAGATGTGGTAGACATTGCCAGCCATACCACAATGCCGCAATTTAGTGGATTTGGGGTTTCATAGCATTTCCATCAGGCATGGAATATATCTATTAGGCGAGCCAACTGAATTTTTCAAGCCATGGTTTTATGGATTTGACAGCTGTGATTCCATTTCTTTGAGCCATGAATTCCATATCTCAGCCTTGAAAAGCCATTAACAAGCCGCAAATTTATTTACAAGATCCACGCACATATTAGTGATATTACCCACCCAAATCTCTAATTGTACCTCAAAACAGTCAAACAGCAAAACTAACATTTGTCTTCACTTAAGTGGCAACTGAACACATGATAATGCAGTCTGACTGCTCTGACGTGACTGCAGCTATGCGATCTTCAAGGAATCATTGTAGGTTGACTTGTTATTACATTCAGCAGTATATTTTTGCAGGGGGGATGAAGTAATGCAGAATGCGCCATCATTGCAGAAGTTGAAAATTATATGAAACGACATGTTAGCAAAGTGCAAACCGCAATTTTTCAATCAAACAAAAATACATTTCATATGATTAGAGCCAGATTTCATACCAACTGAAATTATATGATGTAAGAGCTGGGATATTTCAGAAAAAGTAGGACTTTCCCAGCTCTGATTTCCATTGTGGTGTACATACTTTCTTTCAATGCCTTAATTTTTTTTATTTGGTGTACTAGCCTACATGCTTCATTGAAACCTCTGGCATACACGCCAGACGCCGCACCATCCTGTGTATGGTATTTTCAGGTATTTTTCTTGATTTTCTTCTCTTTTCAGCTCTATAAATTTCATTAAGTTCAGAGCAAAGAATTTTTTTGGGGTACATACCTACATGAGGGTGATGAGGCCAAGGTGTGCTTTGCTAAATATACTCGTGGTCCACACTCAGGATGATGTATGTTTTTGGGGAACTTTTCCGTGCATAATGACTTTTTTTAAGCCATTGTTGCGCTAAGTTGGCGCAACTCCTGGCCATCCCCACTCGCGCGCGCTGGAGTTCACGTGGCGCGCAGATACCGTAGGTACATTTTGTCAAGGGACAAGAGACAGAAAACTTATAATACTCAATATGCATTCAATTATCCATTAAGGGGAGCGTCTGGGTCCAAAGGTCAAAATCAGGAGCAGGATGGTGTTCATTTAGTGGCTCTATGCACCGATGACTGACTTTGATTTGAAGTGAGATGACACTTACTTTCAGTATCTAGGCTACTTTACATGCCGCATGGCGGTTTTTTGCCTCTACTGAAAAGTTGCCAAAGCTGAAAACCTCTCTCACGGCAATCCTATCTCCTACAGTTTTGAAGCTACAGCAATGAAACATATACCATTCGATTTGGAAAGGAAAGATCTACTAACGTCACTTGGTCAGTTTTCCAATTTCCTTATAGTTCGGATTTTATTTTGCAAAAGTGGGGGAGGGTGGGGGTAAAATCCAAAAATTTTGAAAAATATCAGAAAAAATGATCCCACACCCACATAATGAGAAATTTAAAAAACTGTCACGTGATGTTTTTAGATATAGTCTTTACGCATCGAATGATATGTATCTGTCTCAATGTTGTACCTTGAAAATCCTAGGAGGAGATAGATTTTTATGGTACCCCCTTTTTGGCCATTTTTTAAGAATTTCACATTTTCTTTCATTTTTTTCAAAAAATTCACATGAACAAAAAAGTCTTAGATTTCTGTTTTACATATGTGTACCAAGTTTCAAGTGATCCTTCTGTAAATAGCTGAGATAAATTTACCCCAGATGCTCCCCTCAATAATCTATGATTTTCCTTGAAATGAAATTTTTATGAAAGTAAAAATCTAGAAATTTAATTTAGAAGAAAATTTCTACAAATTTCTTATGGAAACATCTGACATCGTTTGTTTACCTTATAAGGCTTATGTAGACCCTATCTAGGTAAAATTTCTGTCCAGACATGAGGAAAGTGGTGAAGAACCAAGTCCTCAGAAATTAGGCAAAGGAAGAAATCAAACATTAGTATGGTATTAGATGAGATTTTGCTTGTTCTATATATGCTAATAGTGTGCTGATATGGTTATTAGAGGTTGACTGACTCTTTTCATTAACAATTTAATGAAAGGAGTTGGAAATAATTTCATCATTCTAATTAATGGAAAATAGTTTTATATGTCTATATAAATATGTCTAGACATAGCTGTCATCAGAAATTACCAAAGTAATGGTATGGCAACATTGTCGTTACAGACTTTTATGTAACACTGATATATTATTGTGTGTCATCACTGTCATGTGATGATTCCACTTGAAACCATTCATATTTTATTGTTGTTTGTTGTTCGTCTATATAATTAACCTTTAGAGTTGCAAAAAATTAGAACTGATAAACAAAAATTTTCGGTGCCTGTATTTTTTTTATTCAATGGGTTTGTGCAGTGCAAACCCATTTTACGGCTGGGCGGACATACTCCCAACATTCTCCCATTCTCGCGGATGTACTCCCAACCCATGTTACCGGATGGGAACATAACATACTCCTAACATTCCACACTCAGGATGATGTATGTTTTCGGGGAATTTTCCCACACATTATTACTTTTTTTAAGCCATTGCTGCGCACAGTCGGTGCAACTTCTGGCCATCCCCACTCACGCACAGATACATTTTGTCAAGGGACAAGAGACAGAAAACTTATAATACTCAATATGCATTCAATTATCCATTAAGGGGAGCGTCTGGGTCCAAATCAAAATGTTGCCATATTTATTTAAAAGCCTTTAGAATGCAAACCTACCAAATCCATATATTCTGACACTGTGTGTGACTAAATTTGGCATTTTGTAAGACTAATTCCGGTTGCGCTTCAAACACTACTAATTCATAATTCTGACACTCTTGTGTTCAAATTCTGATTGCTGTGTGAGCTGCATTGGAATACAACGCAGCTTGGAATTAGAACACTATTGAATATTGAACACTGCTTAATTAGGCTTTTAATTAAGAGCTATTAAGCTTTAAATTAAAAAATTTTCATTTTTGCACACAGCTTGGAACGAGCTGTTCAACCATGCAATATGCTACAAACTATCTGAGGCTGGCAGCGAGCACTCCGATCCCAATGCACAATGCTTTGTAGGAGCATAGATAGAATTCTTTGTACATCAATGAATCAATATAAAATTATTTAAAACTAAAAATTATACTATGAAGAGGTAATACCCAATCTGGGTATGCTATTTAACGATGCTAATTTTTATTAAATTAATAAAAATTTCTATGCAATTTAAGGGTACCATCAACCAGGGCTACTTGAGACGATTTCGAACGTTTTTCATTCATAACTTCTTACCATGAAACATTTCGTAAACAAGTTTAGGCTCATTTCAAAGCCCTTTGCAAGGGCTATCACAGGGCTTCTCCAAAAAAGTTCCATATGCTATTCGTCAGGTGCCAAAAGCAAAAAAAGGGAGTGTCCCGAGTAGCCCCATTCAACGAGGCTAAAAATAAAACTTCATTTTAAAACATTTGAAGCATGCAGAGTGTACTCATCCATTACTAACAGTACTCTGAAATCCTCCTCTTTCATTGTAGATGATGTACAGGTAGAATAAATGACATTTTTTATGATTTTTACTTGTTTTTCCTTTATTGATATGATTTTACCATATACATTAATTACCATATTATTGATGCAATATTACCGTATTATTGATGCGATATTACCGTATCCATGAACATGCCATTGAGCATTTACAACAACCTTGTCCATTGCAAGCTTCATATCAGCAGCCTTATAGCATTTTTTCTGTATCTGTAAGCTTACAGGACGGCTTGTAAGGGGACAGATTATTGCGGCAGAGGTTATGGCCATACCTCGCCATATGTGTGAATGTGCTGTAGGAAACTTCCGAGAATGACTCCAACAGTGTAATGCAGCTAACAGACACCATCTTCCTGATATTGTTTTCAAACATATGTATTCTAAATGGTATGTTATGCTAACCTCTAGGAAAATAAACTTTCTTCTTTATGTATACCTCCATTACCCTTTTTTTACCTCAAAACTGCTCAATTGGTTCTGCCCCACCCTGTATATTGAGAGGTTGAGATTGTATTGACCGTTTAGGCAATTAGAAAGATTTTCCATCCTATTACAAGTATTCTAATTAAAATATTTAATTTCAATCCTTAAATATATGAATTTAAAACTAGAAACAAAACAATTACAATCATAAGACTATATGTAAAATAATTAAATGCAGTGAATGGATATAAAATATTTGAATTGTGCACATGTTTATTTCAAACAGTGTTAAACCTCATAATTTAAGTCTAGTTTCAAGTCGTTTCAGAATTGTTTGGTTATCGTTCAGTTTATGTTTAGTATTGGTTTATTGGTCTGAATTAATGGGGAACAGTGCTGTCAGACATTCAGTCACTACTAGTCGGTGTGTATAGAGGGTAGAGTCTGGTAGATTTATAGGACATAAAACTAGTAGATCTATTGATAGTGCTGTGCACTGTGCTATCAGCTACCTATCTGTTATGACAGTTATGTGACTCTTCAATGTTTAGAAGATCTGCATTCCTGAAGTATTTCTGTATATTGAAGCCAGATAAATGGTCAATATTTAGCTCATTACCTTGCTCCATCCAAACTTTATAAAGCTAATGAATAGACTTATCAATAATTGTTTACCCAAAAATCCCTAAGTGGTAAACACCACCTTGGCCTGTTGGCCATTATTGAAGGCAATAAGTGCCCTTTTTAGCCATCCATTAAGATCCATGGTATACTGTTATTGTTAGTAGGCTAACTGCAACATAGAAAATAATACTTCAAAAAGACAAAAAGGCTGAAAAAATAAAAAAAAAATCAAATAAATAAAAAAATCATGAAAAAATAAAAAACATTGATTTTTGATTTTTTTTATTTAAAAAATAATCAAAAAAATCACCAAACCTGATAATATTCTTTCTACACAAACAGTTTATCACTATTTGGTAGAGCAAGATCAACTATCAACTTTGACATATTTTTAGATGTTCTCGCTGGGTGACGTGCACTGTCTCTCTTTAGATCTCAGCATTTTCCCACCAGATGGCCCAGACCTAGTGTTCTGGCAATAGTATGGCGCGCAAGAGTATGACGTCACTATTTCAATTTTCAACCAACAACAAATGCGTGGAACTAAGAAAAAGCTTAATATAAAGTAAAAAGTTGAGAAGTGTCAGAATTAACCACGATGTTGGAATATACCGCATTTACCCTACATCAGAGCTGGAAAAGTCCTATTTTTGTCTGAAATATTGCGGCTCTAATATCATATAATTTCAGTAGGTATGAAATCTCACGGCTCGAATGTCATAAATTTTTGTTTGATTTGTCATGTCAAAGCGGTCAGACTGCAATAACACATGCTCAACTTACAGTAAAGACAAATTTTATCTTTGCCATTTGACTGTTTTAGGGTAAAATTATAGATTTGGGGTAACACGTGCATGGACTTTGTAAATAAATTTGTGCCTCGTAAATGGCTTTTCATGGCCTAGATATGGAATTCACGGCTCGGTGAAATGGAAATTGGAATCACGGCTCAAAGAAATGGAATCACGGCTGGTAAATCCATGAAACCACAGCTCAAAAAATTCGGTCACGGCTTGCCAAGTAGATATAGGGTAAACGCGGTATATTCCGACACATTAAGGACGCTTTGAACGATCTGTGTGTGTCCAATTCAAGTTGTGTCGGAATTAGTTTTCATGTGTCGAAATTCAACATCTCAACTTAATATCTATTAATTTATTTACGACTTGAAATCAGCGAATACAAGTATACTTAAAGGATTCCTAATATATTCACAGACGTATTTAAAAGTCTCAAACCATTGTCTTCCTCCGGCCTTGCATAGAACCTGCCGTGCACCACCAGGCCGCGGATCAAATATGACTTCCGGGCATCGTTAAATTACGTAATTTTACGTTCACAGCAACCGAGGTTAGGTTCAGATAGCATAGTTCGGTTTCAAAATTTATCGTCCTTCGACCGAGGGCTGGTTCGAAACTTCGACGCACGGCCTAGATCCGGACGGCTTGAAGTGCTGAAGGCTACGTTCCGGAAGGCAGGAATCATGATGGTCCATTACATCCAGGGCAGTGGTGGTCTTCGGCAGGCGACCCTTGTGTAGAACACAGTTGCCGGAGTCGTCTTCATGTAGATGCGGATAAGCGGTTAGAACAAGATGTTCGTTGGGTTCGTTCTGGCTGTCGACTGACTCGGGGATCGCTCGAAGAGCTTATATAGACTCATAACGATGACGTCACTGAAGGTGACGGGACGCCTGTCGGAGACCACCACACGTCTCGGACAAATTTACGGCCGGTCTCGCGGCCGCCGGACTCCAAAGATAGAAAAAACTTAGCCAATTAACGAAAACCTTGCAGGTTAGGTCCAGTTAGGAACAGGTTCCATTAAATTAAAAACACAAAAAACCTAGAAAAACCCATAAAAACACTAAGAAAACCTTTCCGGCCGCGAGACCGGCCGCGGGTCTGGCCGTAATTTGTCCGATACCTCATTCGTATGAAAATACATTATTACTTTTGCATAATAAGTAAGTGATTACATTGATAAATCAATACATTCGATTGAACTTACATTTTTGAAGTATTCGTAACCACTAAAAGTGTAGTGTCAATAGCTTTCCACAATGAAAAGTAATAAGATAGGAAGGGACTACCTCTCAGTTCTGCAGTCGCAAGATGAATGAACAGTCATTCATGTGACTCAAGTTTATAGGTATGCAAAAAAAAATTAGAGTTCCGGAATAGCGTCATGCTATGCCTCGATATGAGTATTACCTACTCACGCTAAACAGATTTCAATCACAGAGAGCAATAATGCTGTTGTGCTTAATCATCAAGACGTTGAATTTTTCATTGAATTTTGCTGACAAGGAGCTATGTAGCGATGCTGACCTCGCATATCAGCGTAAAAATCATTAGTGATTTTCGAATTATGATGATGTTTGTCTGCTACAATCCGAGCTTTTCATTATCGTCAAGGACAAGGAGCTATAAATACGGATGTTATCGTCGAGATAAAATTGAATTGCTCGATATTAATTATGCAAAAAGACTGAGTTCTTAACGTGTGAGAATATTGTCAACGTGAGAACGTTTGATTTTTCCGGTGACAGTATGTTTTACGTTATACATAAGAATTTCCTGTCAGTTTTTCAATTACGTTGTAGTGTCCTCGAATTTTGATGCGAACTTCCTACTTTCATTTTCGTGAGGCACGTGTCTTACGTAACAACGATCTCATATAGAAATTTCACGCTTTATAGTCTTTTTGTTCTTTGCTGCGAGATATTCGGACATGCTTCCATCCAAAACTTTTTTTAGATAATCTCGAATTTTCGCGAATCGACGAGTCGCAACTCGATAGTAGCCATCATAATTGTAGATTGGTGATTGATTTTCGGGTGATTTAATGGCTGCGGGGTGATTTTTATCAGTTCCAAATAGCATAAAATGCGGTGAATCTCCAATGATTACATTAAATGCGGTATTAATCGCGCTCATACATATGTACATTCTGGTACGAATAAATCCCGTTCGACGCATGAGTTTTCCGCGTCTACAAAATGTTTGAGGCATCTAATAATATTCTGATTTTTTCGTTCGACCAGACAGGAACTGGCTGGGTGATGAGGTGCTACCTCTATTTTTTGAATTCCAAAATTTTCATACAAACTACGCATCAGATCACTCGTGAATTCTTTTGCATTGTCTGAAATTAGTTTTCGTGGGCACGCAAAGGTTGCAAAAAGGTACGTGCGCAATGCTATCGCAATCGTATCTGAGCGTTGGTCGTGTATAGGGACAAGAACTGCAAAGCGTGTTAAGTAATCAGTGACTACTAATACGTATTTATTTCCGCCACCCGTCTCAGGTAGTGGTCCTAATAGATCCATAAAGGCTATTTCCCATGCATGATTCGGCAATTTAAATTTCCCTATAGTGGTTTTGCGTGTAATACGACCATTTTCTTTAATACAGCTTTCGCGTGCATGAACGAAATTCAAGATCTCTTGTTTCTCGTTAGGGTGGTAGAAATTCAGTTCGAATCTCTTCAAAGTTCTTTCATGACTGTAATGTCCCATATTTGGAGGATCATGACATGATTTAATGACATCAATTAAAAATTTATCGGGAACACAGACATTTGCGTTAATATCATGCGAACCTGCTCTTAAGACATGTTTGTAATAAAGAATATCATTTTCAATGAGGTAGTTTTTTACTTTAATTGACTTTGACTTTCGATTTCTAACAGTTGAGATTGAATTTTCTTGACTTATGAGTCGGGCATGTGTCACATTCAGTGTCACATTCAGATTGACTGTCACATTCATGATTGGCATGTGTCACATTCAGATTGACTGGCAATGAGCTCTGAGTCACTCTCCCACGGCAGTTTTGCATAGAGCCGAGGCTCAGGGTTAACAGGGTTACTGACCCTAGACACGTAAACACGTTGCTCGAAAGAGTCCTCTATTTCATCCAACATTCCGTCATCCACGCAATTCTCAGATTGGATGCGGAATAAGGCATAGCCACCAGATTGGATTTACCAGGGATGTATTTAATAATGACATTAAATTCTTGAAGTTGCAGATTCCAGCGAACAAGAACGCTGTCTTCGGGCATTGTTTTAGACTTAGAGAATAGAGATACTAGTGGTTTGTGATCAGTTAAGATCGTTATGGGATATCCCAGAGCAATATATCTGAACTTTTTCAGTGCGAAAATTACAGCCAGAGCCTCTTTCTTTGTGGTTGAATAATTTCGTTCTGTTTTGTTTAGAACTTTTGATGCGAAAGAAATTGGTTAGAGAATTTTGATGTTTTTGCATGAGCGCAGCGCCTATGGATGCATCAGTGACAATTACGAAGGGCTGTGAAAAATTTGGATATTGTAGTACTGGTTCCTTTAGCAAATTCTCCTTTAGGAGCTCAACAGCTTTTTGTTCAGTTTCAGGCCAAACAAAGGTTGCATTATTCTTTGGCAACTCTGTCAAAGGAATCGCTATCGCAGTGAATCCTTTGATAAATCAGCGATAGAATCCTATAAATCCTAAAAATCTGCGCACATCATCTGCGTCTTTCGATACCGGATAGTTTTGGATGCATTCAATTTTTCAATCGTCAATTTTTACACCGTCACCTGAGATAACGTGACCTAGGAATTTGATCTCTTTCTTGAAGAATTCGCTTTTCTTTAGTTTTATTTTTAAGCCGGCATCGCGGATTTTCTGCAAGGCTTGAGCAATATGTCTGAGGTGCTCGTGCTCATTTTGTGAATAAATTATCAAATCATCTAATCTAAATAGACTAATAATATCACTCGTTTGCTTGAATCGCAAATTCACTAAAAACTTAATAGCAAAGAAAACTCCACAAAAATTCATAGTATCTTTAAAGAAAACGTTTCGGAGTCCAGCTCCATCGTCAGTTCGAAAATTCTAGAACACAGATAAATCAGTGATTATTACAAGTCAAGAATACAACGAAAATCCTAAGCTGCAAAACCTACCTATTTACAATTTCAAGCGGGTAAGAGCTAAAAGCTAAATTCAAACTAGGCCTATGTTTAAAAATATACAATGATTCTAAAATGCGCAAATCAGAAACACCGGAACTGTAAGCTAAAACTTTGAAGTCACTGTCAGAAACTAGAACATCGCACTGCTCGGCGTGAACCCGCACAGCCGAATGAGGTGGGCGCGACAGTAAGTTACCAGTTCTACAACTCCTGCCCTTGTCCAATTGCCCTCTTGTTAAACATAGGCCTAGTTTGAATTTAGCTTTTAGCTCTTACCCACTTGAAATTGTAAATAGGTAGGTTTTGCAGCTTAGGATTTTCGTTGTATTCTTGACTTGTAATAATCACTGATTTATCTGTGTTCTAGAATTTTCGAACTGACGATGGAGCTGGACTCCGAAACGTTTTCTTTAAAGATACTATGAATTTTTGTGGAGTTTTCTTTGCTATTAAGTTTTTACTAAATAGACTAGCGCAGATACTTCAAGCAATGAGTTTAGAGCTGCAATCATTAGTGATTAAAATACACCGGCGAATCGATCAGACCGAATGGGAGGCGTTTGAACTTAAATGACCCAAACTCTAACCTTGTAAGGCAATAGCATCTCGATGACAGTTGAACACTGATTGAAGAGCGAGTATTTACAGTACAGTACATAGCTAAGTTATTGTTTACTCGTTCCGAATGTTTTTCGTTTTTGAACCGTTCGTTTCTACTCATCAGAGTTCTCACACTTAATTGTTGAATGTTAATTTTTTCGATGCTCGACTGAGTTTGATTAGCTTTCAACGTAATATTCACGTTAGTATAAGGATTCAACAACATTATTGGACAATGACCATCTGTTACGTTAACTAACGCAGATGCAATTAGAATTCCGTTAACTGAGTTCTTCTCGATACAATAAGTACCATCAGGAATTTTCCGACATTTAATTGTCATTGTAACGTTACAACAAGCTGGTATGACTGTTTTATCTTTCATATGCAAGAACAGTGTGCGCTCAGGCAAGTTAGAGTCAACATTGTTGTTGCTGGCAGCATTGCTGTCGCATGTTTTGATGGCATGTCCAGTATTTCAACGTTCATGCGCGCGTCGCGCTCACACATGTGCGCATTACTGGGCACCTCTGCTTCTGTGTGCTGTGCACTTCCTTCTTCGCGGCATTGAGCATCATTGTTCTCTTTGTTATTAACGGTTCCTCGCAGCGTAAATATCACTTCGTTTGTACGGAAGTCGATAATAGCTTTAGATCAGTGGTTCCCAAACTTTTTCAGGCTGGCGCCCCCATTGGCTCCCTGGTGAATTTCTAGCGCCCCCCACAGACATACGCCTCTTTCTTGAAATTTAGTACGCTGCAATTTTAAAAGATAAAGGTTAAACACAAATGTGTATTTCACAAATAGAACCCCATTTAGTGAACCAATATGTTTTTTCAGCTGTTTGAACTGTTTCAGCACTAGAAACCTAGGTCGTCGCGGGCGAATTTACGGCCGGACTCGTGGCCGGTCACACGATCAATCTCCACATTCAATTATCAAGTAATATCTCCCAAACTAATGAACCACCTCAATGAAACTTGGAACGCGTATTCATCAGAACCTAACGGTGATGTTTAGGTCGTATTTTTTTTAATTTTCACCTTCATTCGTGAGTTACGCGTATATTGCGAAACTGGCCGAAATTCGCAGTGATCAAAAAATTTCTTCCAAACTATTGAACAGATTTGAACGAAATTTTGAATATACATTTCTAACTACCAAACGGTTATTTTTTAGCCTATAAATTTATATTTTTTTTATATAATTTATATAAATTTATTAGCCTATAAATATAAATTCGTTTGCGAGTTTTTTTTTTATTTCACCGTCATTCTTGATTTCCCACTTCCTTATATTCGGCCGGTATCGCCGGGTAATTTATCGTTTAAATTCGCGGTGATCCAAAAATTTCTTTCATGTTGACATCAAACTAATAAACTGAAACTCGGACCAGCATCACCTATTACCCTACCTACATTTAGGGAAGCCTCAGTCAAATATAAAATCGTCAGCACAAAATTAAACGAATAGTATCCCTCAGACATCCCTCAGTTTCCCCTCAAACTTCCCTCAGTCTCCAACTTCCCTCAGATTCGGCCCGTATCGCCGGGTAATTTGTCACTTGAATTCGCGTCGATCAAGAAGTTTCTTCTAAACTACAGAACAGATTTCAACAAACCTTTGTTTATAAATACCTAACCTCTCAACGATGATGTTTAGCTCGTGAAAATTTTTCTATTTTGCTTTCGTTCGCAAGTTATGCAGATATAGGAAGAACGACCGGCTTTTCTACCGGCCGGTTTAACCAGCCTTATACGTATAGTCGTATAACTCGCAAACGAAGGCAAAACGAAAAAATTGTGAACATCACCATTGCTGAGGTTAGGTATTTAAATACGAAGTTTCGTTCAAATCTGTTCAGTAGTTTGGAAACTATTTTTTTATTACTGCGAATTTAAGCACGTATTGCTGTTTAAATCACGAATGAAGGCGAAATGAATAAAAAAAATCGCGAACGAAGGCATAATCGAAAAATTTTTCACGAGCTAAACATTACCGTTCGGTAGTAAGGACTGTAAATTCAAAATTTCGTTCGAATCTCTTCAGTAGTTTGGAAGAAATTTCTTGATCACTGCGAATTTCGGCCCGTAGTTTCATATAACTACGGCAATAACAAACGATGGCAAAATAAAAACAATTTTCACGAGCAAAACATTATTGTTAGGTCCTAATGAATACGTGTACCAAGTTTCATCGAGTTAAGTTCATTAGTTTGAGAGATATTCCTTGATAATTGAATTTGTAAATTGGTCGTGAGACCGACCGCGAGTCTGGCCGTTAATTTGTCCGAGACGTAAACTCAGGAGATGTTAAAAACAGATCTGGGTGAAAAAACCATCGCTGGGAGTCGTGTGCTGCACATTGACTTCGGACTACCGCCCACCATTTTGCTCCCTACCGCCCTCTTCTTCCTTACCGCCCCCAAAATCTTTCCACCGCCCCTAGGTGGGCGCTATCGCCCACTTTGGGAACCACTGCTTTTGATTTAACCATGAGATCTATGCCGATCAAGATTTTACAAGGAAAGCTACTGTTGTCTTCAACGACATAGGCATTTAAACGTACATTTTTACCATTTGGCAATTGCACAATTATTTCGGTTTCGCCTTCTATCTTTATTTCATCGCCACTCGCTGACACGGCTGAGACATTAGTCGGTTTAATTTAAGCGTTCTCATTGATCGCACTAATTTTAATTAAAGTTACATTTGAGCCTGTGTCGAGAAAGGAATCGAGGAAAGGAAAGGCAATGAGTTTGACAATAGGTACACGAATATTATCGTTGTTACCTGCTTCATCGAATAGTTTGATCGATGACTGTTTATCTTTAATGACAGAGCAAACAATTTTCCCCATATGGGTTCAGTACCATTTGTATCTACAATGTTGGTTACACTGTTTTCATCAGCATTATTTGCATTAGAGAGAGCGGTATTTTCAGAGACAGAACGTAATTTCTCGAGACTTTAGTCTGACTCTAACCTCACAGGATTTGAGTTAAGACTCTCATTCAGCTGAGTCGTGGACATTTGTGCTGTTGAACTCTTCAGTTCGTTATTAGAATTCAAATTACTTACTTCGGTAGGAAACAAGTTTTTCACCGAGCTTCCGGATTGATTAACGATATACATGCGTCCATCCGAGATAATAAAATTCGATTCTGGTTGTAATCGCTCACAGTAGTTTGAACATTGGCTATGTGCTAATTTAAAATTAGAACACATGTTATTTTGCGTGGCGACACTTTCAACAATTTTGTTAGGTAATTGCTGCAGTTAAACACTCGAGGGAAGGTTCGGAAACCTCCCTAGCCTCGTATCATTTGTTGACAGCATTTAAACCTGTGAAATTAACATTATTATTTGTAGGATACATTCTACAGCGAATATCGTTAATGTAATACTCAACTTCCGGGCGGCGACCTTGGTCCTGGCGCCTGGAGTTGGTGTTATTGTAGCCGCCTCTTGAATTATTCGGGGGTCCGTAGGATGGTCCATTGTAGGTATCCTGTTGATAGCGCTGATATCCTCCGCGGCCGCGGTTGTTATATCTTCGACCCCGACTACGACCTCGCCGGTAGGAACCGCGACCATAGTGTGAAGTAGTAGCGTGTGCGGCCGTCGTTTCATCGGCCGTCGATGGCGATGATGTTGCTGACGTTGTGTTCTTCTTCTCTGCATGAAGTTTGCTGACGATTTTTGTCGGGTTTATCCGATATACTTCTTTTTCTGAGGTGTTACAATGATGCGTTAATGCTTGATAAGCCCCAGCGACTTTCATATTTTCTTTGCGTTTTAGCAAAATTTCCGTGATGACGCGCTTGGAGAAAACATTACTTGAAGACATGGCGAAGAAAGCCTCAGTTAGTATATCGACTAATGATCGGTGTTCTGCTGCGTTGTCACAGGCGCGTTGGACGAATGTAGTCGCTACTTTAAGCGAAGCGTCACGCAACGCTGATATATTGTTACATACGTTAACTTTCCCGGGTTTAGCGGAGAGGGCGACATCTAACAACTCACAGAATGCATCTACGAAGGAAACTGTAGCGACGCTTGAGTACGTCTTTAGCAGGTCCTCCTTTGCTTCCGCGCATGTGAACCCAACATGATCTGTACTGAGATAACGAAGAACTACTCCACGTGCGTCTCCCAATTTCTTATGAGTACGTTGCATGAGCTGCATGATTCTACCTTCGTCGTCAGTTTGTCCTGTCGACTTAAATGGAATTCCATTAGGTCAAGCCAAGCTTTGACAGCAACTTCTGGAGTATCAGGTGCTGCAGGCGGTTCGCCCTCGAAAACAACACATCTAAAATTAGGTATTTGTGGTGATGGTACGTACTGCATTGAAGGTCGAGGAATCATCGCTGAATCCGTCGTCGGAGCTACCGATGTTAGAGTTGTTGCAAGAGCAGTGGGTGCTTAATTGAGTTATCGCCGAAGATTGATCTATCTTCTCGGATTTTTGTTTATGTACTTTCTTCTTGAACTCACTATCACTATAGCGTGATGGAGCACGTTTCGCTCGAACCGGTCGTTTAGAATTTAGATGAAGTACTTTCCGAGTCGGTGTCACTTTCCGACTTCACCATTAAGGATTCACTCAATTCACAATTCTAATAAAAATTGTCACCTCACTTGTATCACTTCTGTTTTGGGCGCCACTTTTTTCGGGCTTTTCGGTAGAGCATATACGAATTAGTTAATTATATATAATTCATCGGGTCCAATGAGTTCTAAAATGTCAAATAAATACAACAAGGATAATAAGAGAATTCCTTTGGTTTTTCCTTAATACTTATTTAAGGTAAGACACGGGGATCCTGATACAGACAGATAAGTGAGTTCAGTACAATGATTGATTACGGCACTATTGTGTAGGGGAGCGCAGCCGTGCACCACCAATTTGGTGCACTAATAAGCCCTGAATCGAATGCCTTGGATCTCTCCGGACATCCACCAATCAGCCGTGAACCACTCGGCTTTGTCTTCCTCCGGCCTCGCATAAAACCTGCCGTGCACCACCAGGCCGCGGATCGAATATGACTTCCGGGCATCGTTAAATTACGTAATTTTACGTTCACAGCAACCGCTGGTAGGTTCAGATAGCATAGTTCTGTTCCAAAATTTATCGTCCTTCGACCAGTGGCCGTTCGACCGAGGGCTGGTACGACGCACGGCCTAGATACGGATGGCTTGAAGTGTTGAAGGCTACGTTCCGGAAGGCAGGAATCATGATGGTCCATTACATCCAGGGCAGTGGTGGTCTTCGGCATTCAAGTAGAGCTAGGTCATGAATAGGAAGTAACCTGACAATCCGGTACCCCGGAAAGGTAATTTCAATTGTGGAAACGCTATTAAGAGTCACAATTTCAACTGTTCAATTATTTTTCTGTAATTTGATGCATACTGCACTTTCTTACTGATGAAGCTTTGTTCTCAACATGAACATTCCTTTCTCTTCCGATACCAGCAATATTGTTTATGCGGACGTTCGCACTTCGAGTGCTCCACGAAGACGAAGCCGGCGAACGGGCTCGGTGGCTTCATGTTAGCAGATCAAGCTCAGTAATGTTTTTCACTATCCTCAATCTCATAATCTCTCAGAGCAAGTCAATGTAATATGGTTTCTTGCTTAAAAATTGAGGTCTAGAGGTAAGCAAGAACCATCAAGTTATTCGATCACTGAGGGAAACAATTGGTGATAAACTGGTCTTCCTCTTCCGGGGCGTCACTGTTTGTTTTAAAGCCTAACGGGCTTCGGCCCCGCCTACTTCTATTTTTAGAAGATTGAGGATGTTATTTAAATTAGATACGGAATCAGCACCGCAATGGACGTGTACGACCCAATAGATGATAAGGCAGTAACATTACTAATTACATTGCGAGCAGTGGTGATCTATTCTCTTAGCCTTTCTCAGTTCTTTCCCACTTTGCTTGTAGAAAAAAAGCATCGTTTACCTTTACGAAGAAATTTTATTGACTCCTGTTAACTCTTTAGCGTGTCAGAAGTCCCCACTGAGGGGGGAACTAGACTAGTCTCAGAAGTCCCCCCTGAGGGGGAAGACACACGATCAAAACGCCGCTTACACGGGACATTGGCCGCCCACACGAGACATAAAAAGGAATTGTAAGGAATCCTGTCTACATGATTGACCCCATAAATGAGACTAGCAGTCAGGCACCGTAAACTGTGGTGGGACGCTCAGTAGCAATGGAGCAAAAAGTTTGAATGAAACTACGATGCACTGTCCAAAACGGGAAATGAAAGTCAGTTAGAATCACTTTAAATCTTCACTTAAAACAATAGAGAGGAGAGCGGCAAAAAATCATACATAGTTGAAACGAGCGAATTTCTCTAAATTTCTCGGAAAGATCGCGTTAACGAAATGGAAGCGATTAAATACATGAATCATATCCTATTAAACTGACAGCAATCACGAGGCAAAGTACCAACTAGAACAGGAGGCAGCTAATCCTTAACAACACGTCGCGTGAAAACTAAAGATTATTTTGTAGGGAACTACTAATGATCTCACAAAGGATCATTTGGTGTGATTTACATGCAGCATCTCAATTGATCCAATACCTTGCAGATGGCTCGGGCTTAGTCTCAAGACTTTAAGAGCTCATGACAAGAATCCGACATATACGTACAAAAACAGTAGCAATCATTCACGACTGATATAGTGACTCGTATAATTCACTCTAAGTGCACAATAAAATACTGGACATAAGTAATTAACATAAAAAAATCTTATCTGAAACCGTCATAACCCGGGTAAATGATCTCTCAACAGGCAATCACAGGGACGCTTTTTGCAGACAGCACTGAGTTGTCGATGAATTATCGATCAGTAGTCGCTTCAGAAAAATTGCAACGGAACATATATCCAGAAATACATGAAAATTAACTGTAAAATGACAAATAGCGACAGTGAAAAAACGCGCTTTACGAATCTCGTAAGCAGTACGAGGCTGTTTCACACACCAACTTCTTACAAATTTCAATGAATGAACTTCGCGTTCACATACACAGGAGCCTCAAACAGCAACTAAAGCACCACGAGGTGCAGCATTCCCTCTATTTCTCAGAGGTTTAGGCTTGTGTAGTAACATTACATTTAGAATATCAAGCTCCCTGATATAACAGCGAACATGAATATAATAGCTATAAAAATCAAACAAATACCGATAGAATATTTCAATTTTAGTAATGAAATAATACCGAACAAGAAAAGTGCAATAGTGGGTTATGATACAGGAGATCTTTTATACATACATGTCATAGAAGGAGTAAAGATACAAATCGACTTGTATACATGCATCATACTTCCATCACGAAGTTCTCCGTACGGATGGTAATCAAATTTAGCCTATTTATCTGAGCACTTTGTGTCCTTGCCTGATCTCTCTGAAAACGCCATCATTTAAAATTAGTTTGCAGGTATTGAAACCCACTTGTGATGATTTTTTGTATAGTGGCGAAGATCAAGTAAAAACATTTACAACTTGTTTTTTAACAATTACATGCCAGCGGGCTTCCAGATACAACTGTTACTACATGAAAGAAGTTCGTATAATAATGAACGTCGAACTGCCCGTCTTTTAAAGCCACTTTCAGCATATGCAAAATTCAAGAGAAATGAGTGACAATGAGATTGATGGTTTGACCAAGAGACGCTGGGACGCTGACGCTTGTTTCCAGTACAAGACGCAGTCAGTGGCATAGGGGCTGAGGTCCACAAGGTGAGCAGCCTCGACTGAATCAACGCTGGCAAATTTACTGATCCTTCTCCTTGTTGCCGCCGCCACCGCCGCCAATAGGAATTACGGCTTTAATCCTGTAAACAATCGTTAGATAAATAAGCACGAAAACAAAATAATTAGCCACATTTAGTACTTTTCAGCACCACATTAATTACCAACGTCCAACATTTTAATTTAAAGTGCGTCTTAACGTTGGCTAAACCAATCATTTATATTCATGAATTTTATTAACCATCTATTTGTGATCCCACATTTTTTTTGATATTAGAGAAATCCATTAATTGTTAAATTTATTGTTAACGTAATGCTGTTTCATGTAAACATATTGCAACGCTCAGACTGCAACAGCTATCTCGGTTCTCCTCTTGCTCTCGAAGTACAAATAAACACCCAGCGCCTGCACAAACTACATTCCGTATTAACTAATGTATCGAATACTTCTCCAAACATGCATGAACGAGTGCAGCACTGTTAAAAAACGAACAGCCGTAGGAGAGACTTGTTATCTTATTAATACTAATGACAACATACTTCTCAAGCACTTGGTTCACTTGCTGCTGCACATTGCCGAGGAACTGGTCGACTTGCGACTTGTTCTGCTCGTAGGCTTTAGGGATGGAGAAGAGCGCGATGACGAGTAGGATGATCACCGTGAGGCCGTTAAGCCACGCACCGATGTAAGTCAGCACCCACAAGTAGCACCCGAACTGAGAGCATCGAAGTCACAAGATAAATAACGATGCTGAAGTCATTGTGATAAGAAACAATTCTTCACGATGTTCGAGTACCTATAATATCCCAATTATGGTTGAACTCTAAAAATGAAAATTCGGATTCATAATGATGCTTTCGTGTATTATAACTGAATATAAGGATACTTTTGCTCACAAAGGCTTCTTGTGCCATACTAAAAATTAATTATTAATTAATTAACGAAATATATTATAACCTGGATTGAAATGAGCGTTTTATAGAAACAGGTGATGGCCAAATTTGACATTCAAAAGACAGTAAAACTCAGGTCAGCTTTTAAATTCTACATAATAGTTCAACAACGATGAGAATAATAAAATCTATAAGATTAATTATATATATATAGTATGTACTATATACATTATATCACCAGCTAAAGCATTCCATGGAGCCCAACATGCTATGAACTCTTAACTTTTCAAATCGAAGCAAAATTATATTCAAATTATGAAACCAAGTGGCGTGCCTGGCAATTACACAATAACAGACGCGAATATTTTATTTAATATAAATGCATTGTTGTATTGCATGGACACTCGGGCGCACTTTGCAAGTATCTATGAGGTCGTCAACGAGGAAGATTTTCTGGAGGTAAGCGAGCGTCGAGTTGAGCTGCGAAAGCAAGACGTCCACAGCACTGTGCACGTGGTCAGCAGGCAGAGACACGTCCACGGACAGGTATTCTCTGGAAAATGAGTGATATTAAAGTCAGGTACATTTCAAATATAATAACATTGATTTACTTCTTTCTCTTAGTTCACATTGTCGACAGAGTTCCTATAATGTCTCGGGAAAAAATTCAGTCGGAGAATAAGCTAGAATAAGTCAGTAAGCTAGAAAAATTTTGATAAAAAGTATTGAGAACGGAAATGAATCTTTAGAACATCATGGCACGAACGATAAATTCTATTAAATAGGATAGCTTACCGTGGATGAGAACAATTCTAACCAAGACTGTGGAAGTCTTTTACAGGAGGTTAAGTATTAACCCTCATTAGTACACAAATTCCTTACCTACTCTTCAATGTTAGCTAAAAACAAACAGTAGAAAATATCCAGCAAGTAGACTGTTTCAACAATCATTCGTGAAAATAATGCATGCTGCCAATTAATTAACTGCGATATTTCAACAAAAATAATTTTTTCTTTGAAAAAAACTATACCACAATCCTGCATTGAGATTTATACACCAGGCATATATGTATAACGAACTATCAGCTTCGCATGCAATTTAGCTTGACTTGCTTTACTTTTTATTGAACCCATACGGTCAGCAGAAACGTGTCACCGAATGCACAGTAACTGCGCCAGACATGTGACACAGAATTTTGAACCCGTGAGCGTTTCTCATCACCCGAGCGCAGAAATGCTCACGTGGGAGAACAGCAGCACGCACACACAACTTAGGAGCAGTGTTCATTTCCTACTACATAAGAGAAATACACACGCGTTGAATGAGAACACAAGCACGCACACGATGCACAGATATGCCTTGCACACGCGTACACGATCAAGAGCTCTGGTGTCATTGCAGAGACAGGGCGCTAAAAATAATGTAGCCTCGAGACGCTCGATTTTGCTGCCACCTACAGCCGGCTAGCGGCGCTGCATGCACACAGTAATGTTCAACCGGTGCCACCTGCCACCCACAGGCTGAGACCAGCTTACCACCACGAAATTAGAAAAACTACACCCACTAACTATCAGCGCAGAAAATAACATGAAATTAATATGCTACTACACATTAACGGTTAATATTTAGTATATAGACAAGGCAACTTTACGGAACCTTTATGTAGCATTCGACCAATAAAAATGGGAGAAATCATGAAAAAATGACTATCAAAATTCTACATACTCTTCACTTCATTTCTTTTCTTTCAAGACTTCTCTGCCTGAGTAGAAGGTGAAGACGTCACGAGACAGACACAAAGAGGACCCAAAGTAACACCTGACACTGCAACAGGCGAGACTGCAGTCCAGACACGAGGCGGAGGACACGAGAACCTCATGAGCTCCGGTAATGCTTCGTTAGTGGCAAATTCTAAGACACAGACACCTAAAATTGCTGTAGTAATAATACTTATGCATGAACTCAATATGAATGAATATTGAAGTGCATTTAGAAGAAATGGACAAGCGAAGGTATGGAAAAACGTAGCGTGTATTATAACATCCTTAATGTAGGAAGCATGCTAGCTCCATGGACACGGCTTATGTCGACAAGCTCGAACCAACTCAGACGACGGGAGTGATAGAAAACCATTATTTTAAAACTATACCACCAACTTCCTTCACAAGGGTTTCTTGTGAAGGGGAACAACAGCCAAACATTCACCACGTAATTCTCGAATAAAGTTGCTAACACGCTACAGATTTAATTATTCTTGTTATGAGTTGTTAAGCACAGTCGTAATCGTGCACAAATTTATTGTATTGAATCCATACTTGGTGCTCGGTATCAGGAAAAGAGCGAAGTAAATTATGGACGTGGAACGAGTTGCACAAATACCATTGGATCGTGGAAAAGATGTGCACGCCAGAACCTTCGCTTGAGATGAAGAGCCCAAAAAGAACTTGGACTCAAGTTCAAGTCTCCCATGAGTTGTAAATAGCTTAAAATTAACTCACTTGAAAGGATGACCGTCTTGTGTTTTTTGAACGGCCTGTTTGATGTTCTTGTAGATCCTGAAGGAGATGGCAGCGAAGAGTACCATCAACGCGGTGTATGAGAAGACGGAGATGACAGAGAAGAAGGCGAGAGAGAGGAGCAGCACTAGTAAGCTGGCCAGCACTGCACCGCTCTTCTTAGGGTCGCGCCAGTAGATCAAATCAGCAACTGAAACGCAAAGCTTGACAGTTATTTATTCATCTCAGATTTCGCTTTTCGAAAGTATAATTAATTAAATAGTGTCGTAGGAGAGAACATAGAAATTTACTTACTGTGTCAGCCAGCCCGTCATGCACAGATTGAAGTGCTAAGAGCTTGTCCGAAAAAGTTGATGATAAAATTTATTCAAACCAAAAGGAATGGCAAGACAGATATTCGTGAAGTTGTATCATTTACCAATACAACGGCGAATACCAATACAAATGCGAATATATAAAAAGATCGCATCTAAAGGCCGGGTAACGAGAGTTACGGTCATTAAACAAAGTAGTAAAATTCGGAAAAAATACTTGCAGGACAAGAATGTCTCGTTCGATGACATCCAATCGACGGTCTCTCTGTGACTGCCAAGAATTTTTATGATAAGTCAAAGATGACAGCTGTTCTCGTTCTGTGTGTGCGATGTGTTAAACCTTAAGTCATTCTGTATAATTCAACTATGCTATACCATCAACGAGTTGAGGTACAATTGTACCTATCCAATCCTACAAGGTTTAATAAAACTTGACCATAATATCTTTAAGAATATTTGTAGTTCCTCAAAATATTTGTAGTAGTTCTATGAAACATTAATCGTTGAATCTTGCCAGACGGAAGAGTAAATCGGTGTCGGACCACTATCGCCCGACGAAGCGAGACGGGACTGCAGCTCTCGCCTTTTACATATTAAGAATTTTCCTGCCTTCCAGAAGATTTCACATTACTTACATAAGTCGTCAACCACAGGGCCTATGACAGTTCTTATGGTAACTTACAAAAATATAGTTTTTTTAAGACAGGCGTTGTGTTTTGGTGTAGGAGAAAAGGCGGCAACTGTAAAGTTAGAGCAGAAACCAAGGCCATTGCTTTGAAGTGACAAGTTCCACAAGTGTCCAATGATTGTCGATTCCAAATAAATTAGCAGCTGTATTTGTTTTTCAACGATGTGTTTAAATAAGACATAATTATCATTGCACGCCGTCAAATGCAAAGAGCAGCAAGGTCATCTAACATCCTTTGTACCAAGCTTTCGTAACGTTGCACAGCACGAGCATCGCACACCGATGACCATTACAAAATTCGCTATGAATGCGAGACGAATCCTTTTTCCGTCTAGTGCTAAAGTACATTTAATAGCACTTCAATTTAATTCTAGTTATATAAGTTCAAACAAACATTTTAAAGTGTGAAAAAGTCGCTGGAATGAACACTAACTTTCGAGAGATATTGCATTATTTGATTTAATGTGACTTGACACGATATTATCGATGAAGACACAAGCAAATCGATGTTGACTAGATGCAAGGTGTGCATTATTATTTTCCATCGTAACGAAGCGATACGCAAGTGAGGACAATAGTGTAGTTGATTTTCAACGCATCTGATCAAAGTACCACCAGGGTGACAGCTTTAGCACTTCACACCACCAAAGTACACGGTACAATTCTGAAAGGCTCAAGATTACAAGTTGAACCAGGTTGTCAGAAGCGATTACATGCACGATAACAAGTCAATAAAAGCATGGCAAAGCAATGGTAAAAGCGTTTATGCTCTTACCAAAAACCGATGGTAATTAAGAGCACAGTCTAATTCAGCATGATTGTCAGTTAAGTACAAGCTTTGGTCAAGACCAAAATAAAAAGCACGTGTGTAAATGAAGGGCTGAACTGAAAAAAAAAACAAAACTCTCATCTTCATTGTTGCTATTGCCAAACGTACAGCAAGATTAATAAATTTGATGATGTACAGGTGATAACATTCATTCATCTACCTGTGGCAACACAAACCAATTATAAAAACACTGTGCAAGAATTGTTCATACTTGAACACTTTAAAATGTCACATAAAACCTGCCCAAAAGAGCTGACAGTTCACTTAGTTAAGTTCAAGCATTTGTTACTGATAACGCTGGTTGATTCTTACATAAGCATGATGATGGTGCCGTGTTCTCCATGTCGCTGAAAGATGAGCCTCCGAGGGATGAAGTAGTCTCAGACGAGAGTGTTTGAACAGGTGTAGGACTCACAACAGGTGTCTTGGCACTGAACACGGACTGAACTTCACCACAAATGACTCACGAACATTAATAATGAAACTCTACAATTTGCTAGAGGAGTTTACTTGACACGACAAAAGCGCGTTGATTACAACCACTAGGAACGATAAAGAGTACCCCGAATATTTCAACAAGTGCCAGATTGGAGGCTGAAGGCTCAAAAAGAATCGACAAGTTCGGTGAGTGCCCCGATAGAACGACACAGCACAGCCAGCAAGACTCGACTGACACGAGCGGTTCCCTGCCTGCTGAGCAGGCCGCCTGCCGTCACCTCCCAGCGGCAGCCGGCACCGCGCAGCCAGCCAGGTGAGGAAACATCTTGCGCTAAACTTCTGCATCTCTAATGCCACGAAAAGACCCCACCCTTATTAATGGTCATCTTAAGTCTTGAGTTCATTTCAAAATAATGAGCTGGTGAAAGTCTCAAGAAGAAAGTAGGTAACTTGAGTATCACCATCAATAAATCGAGAGTAGACAATTATCTAACGCCCACCAACATCACACTACTCTTGGCTGGCAAGGAACCAAGACAGATTTCTTCTTCACTCGTCAGCAGCACGTATCTCCTAGCCAATGTACCAATCATACTAGATCCAAGTTGAGATGAAGGTGAACCGGTATATTAAATGCATTTTTGTGATATGCAGGCAGTGTAGGAACGGAAAACCTCGATTCATGGCATATTATTCATGAGAGCCAATCACGATCACTCTGCAGTCTCATCAGAATAGCTGTCAAATGAGTTCAAAAATTGGTGAATAAATGAGAAAAACACACAAGATGTTCTTCAAATGTGCCTCTTCTTATCTAATTTATACAAATGAACAGTGATGCAGGTAACCGAGAAAAACAAAACAAGACAACCAATCCTTTCTTGACCGAACAGGACACATTGCATGATAAATTCAAAATATTGCTGTCCATGATGCCCAGAGTCATGACAGAGGAATGAATAGTTCATACCCAAATAGGAGTCATGCAACGTACTGATGAGTCAAGAAACAAATAAAAGCATTTGATGTTGGAGTCAGCCGTGGGGGAGGCAGGTACAGGGAGTACCGGATCAATAACTCCCTTCCCCCAAACGTCGGCAGGCGTTCTATTGGTCCAGAGCTTTAGTCTCGGTGGCAACCGATAAGTTCACTAAGGTTCACAACACTCGTGGCTCATAGTGAATAGGGTGTAGACAGCCACGGGCTGATCACGCCATCATGACGAAGAGTTGTCTGCAAGGGGGGTAGAGTTGAGCGAGAGCACGCAGGCGCGACACCGAGGCGTGGCGCAATACATTCGGTGACGTCATCTGTCCAGACGGCATGTCCGCTTCCAGGCCTCAAGTGCGAGCCTCAGCCACGTATTCAAACTTCCGTAGGCTTGGCATACTCGATTATTCATGTGCATCGATCAACACCATGCTTTGCAAAAACAGAAAAAATCAAGGAGCACGTTTTAGCCGCTAGCAGTATTGTTAAACCGGAATAGCAGCACGAAAAATTTTTTCACTAACGTGAGGAATGGAACCTTGATCGTTGGACATTTTCAGTAAATGCTCATTCATCCAAACCTTTCAGGTCAGACTTCATGTACTTTGGAGTTTTCACGCCCAGGGAATTTCTTTCGCATCGAAGATGTACAGATGAAGTTTCCAATACATGTGGATCATGTCCTAGAGAGCGACCTGAGCACACCTTGGAGGTAAAGCACCGGTGTCATGAGACGTCGAGAATGAGATTTGACCGGCACTGTAACGCTAGTCGAGTTCAGCATTGATCGTTGGGTCCCAAAAATAACGCAAGGGTTGAAGCCTTTCAAGGGTGACGGGGAAAACCTTGGCAAATTTGCAAATAAGGCCGAGGATATAGCATCACCAAGTCTAGAACTATTAACGAAGAGAGGTAACAGAATAAAAAATAATCTCAAAGAAAATAAGACTGCCTCGTAACCCTTGTAAGATATGGAAATGTCAGGTCCTTGTAGGAAACAATAAATCAGTTTCTTCGTTGTTTAGGCGAACCATCAACAAGAATATATGGAGAGACAAGAGTGATAAATGCAACAAATGCCGACAGCGCAAATAAGATAGAACCTGTTTTGAGTACACAGGGAATCTATAACTTACATATGGGTGATGTGTAAACTTCATATAAAAAACGTGCCATAAAGAATATGTGAGGAAAAGACTTGTGACGAGAAATCAAGTGATCAACATTATTTAATTCGGATTAAAGTATTTGATGGTACATCAAAAATAGGTAGAGAATTCTGGAGCAAGCAACGTACTTGAGTGGAGTGCATTCAGAGGTGAGTAAGTACGTACCTCGAGGGTCGAGTAGCTCAGGGTGGAAGACAGCGCCTGAGAGGGAGTAAGCAGTGCAGCACACACCCAACCGGAGCGTCAAGGAGCAGCGTGAAATGTACGGTAGGAGAAGTTAGTGACAGGCATAACACATTCATTTGTTAGACACGGGCTCAAGTGAAACGAGTGCAGTAAACCGCAAGGTAGAAATGCCAAAAAGGGTGACGAGGTTTGATATTAGCTGTGCAGTTAAATGATTGATTGTTTGTGGTTAAGCGGCAGAATTTAGAGAGCACTTATTAGTTTAGCATCTAAATATTAGGTTTAGAAAACATTTAAAACCCCATTGGAACTAATTGCACTAAACTCTACACCAAACCCTACTAGCACAACAAGGAAAAACGACTAGACATAACTAGTTTCGGTGGGTTTTGGCTGACGATGTTGTTGTCAACCTACTCCAGCTATTTATGTATGTACCTAGGCCTTGTCCGCCAGGCAAATACAACTAAAATTGACTGAAGTACAAATAACACCTATGATAAATCGTACTACTGTTTCAGTTTCAGTTAATTTAAATAAAATTCACAGTTACTAAACTCTAAGACAGGAGGCACAGAAGTGCTCTAAATTAAATATGACCTAAAGATAGTTTTTTATCACAAAAAAATTGTTGACTAATCTGTACGATATCAAATGAAGTTCATGAACTAATATGAACCTCAGAAATTGACCATAAGCTGGCAGTGCACAATTGATTCATTTAACTCAATGTTAACCTGCACTAATCAAAGAATACTGTGAAAAATAAAACTTAGAAATAACCGCTAAGGCATTGGAAGAAGAGAATGCATCCAAGTTCACTCTTAAAAATAACACGAAATGAGAAAGACAAAACAAACAAGTGCAATTCTAATTCAAGTGTCATATTGTTAACGATCAGCAAAAAAACGAAAAATCTCCGGAACCAGTGCATTCACAATTTAGTGTTCAGATGTGAATTAAAACAACGAAGAAGAAAGCATACCGAAGTGAGATACAGAAAAGAAGGAATGTCAGTCGTGGACGCGGGATAAAATGAACAATTGATAGTTTCATATTCGTCAAAACTTTCAGTAATTTTTACTATTATTGATTCATTTAACTCAATGTTAACCTGCACTAATCAAAGAATACTGTGAAAAATAAAACTTAGAAATAACCGCTAAAGCATTGGAATAAGAGAATGCATCCAAGTTCACTCATAAAAATAACACGAAATGAGAAAAAGACAATACAAACGAGTGCAATTCAAATTCAAGTGTCAAGTTGTTTACGATCAGCATAAAAAAAATCTCCGGAACCAGTGCATTCACAATTTAGTGTTCATATGTGAATTAAAACGAAGAAGAAAGCATACCGAAGTGAGATACAGAAAAGAAGGAATGTCAGTCGTGGACGCGGGATAAAATGAACAATTGATAGTTTCATATTCGTCGAAACTTTCAGTCATTTTTACTATATTCGCACTAAACCGTTACGTTTGTCGTTGAATTTGAAAATTTTCCCCGTTTTACGGCGAAAACTGGACAATGCTAACCTCAAGCGCGGATTCATAATAAAGATATCACTATACGCAGAGATAAAAAGAAATGCTACGACTAAGCCAACAGAATATTACAGGGCATATTCCTGCAATAAAAGGTTGTGCAGGATGGAAAAAAAAATAGAAAAAATATCAAAGCCTGTACTCCTCCACGAGATTCTTTTGTCGAAGTATTCAAACTCTCGCGATTCATCTTATTTGGAAATACTCATGATAAGATGAGCTTCCGACGGAACGGCGATGAGCATCAGCAACAACGCCATGCAGGCGCACGACGGTGGGCAAACTGGATAATTGAGAGACGCTGAAAGCAGCGAACACGCACAAGAAACTGGCTGCGGACGAGACAAGAGTTGCCTCGCCACACTCTAATTCGCTGAACATTGTTCGACCGCCGGATTAAAAAACAAGAAAAAGTTCGTGAAAAAACACATACAACAATACTAATTGAAATTTCATTAATAACTTGAAAAATGCGTTCAAAATAACAGACTATGCTTAGAGGCAGGTTTAACGAACAAATGCCATGACTCCGGATGATTTACCTAAAACGTCTTTTACCTTATAGGTTAACTTCATGCAAGTTGATTAAAATTGCAGAAGACAGGAGAACAGGTTAATGCGATGTCTACAGGAAAGGAGCGCAGAGCTCAGAAGCAATAGCAACAGCAATGATCTGTCAAGGCCGTAGTCTCGCGAGCAGCGAGGATGTAGCAGCGGCGCTAGCAGCAGCAGCAGCAGCAGCAGATGAGACCGCAGGCAGTACGCCAGCTCGACAAAGGCATGTCGTCGATAAGTCAATACTATAGTGTAGGAAATTCAGAAAGCGTATTCGGAACCCAACATAATCAACAAATTGAATGCCTTTTCCAGCGCTAAATTTTCATTGCCACAGTAATCGTGTCAAGGCAATCTTTTTGGGTCGTCACAGGACTCAAACGCTTCTCTATGAATTTTCAATCCAGTACTCAGTAATTAAAAATCGTGTGACAGAAGTCTTCATAAAGCTCACAACCATTACGATACAGGAGTCTAAATGTTTAAACTGGCTTCTGTGTAATGGCAGTCTCCATCCAGTACCGTATTTGATAGGTATTAGTAAGAAGTAAGAACCCAGAGTACAGAGGAGTTCCATGGAAGCATTGCAATCTGTAATAAAGCCATTTTTCAAGAATTACATACAAATCATGTTCGAGACCCCACACAAACAATCGAATATATCGCGCGGATGTTTTACAAGTCCTCACTGGACCAGCTAACGATACAAGCAAGTACGCGCAGACATACCAAACGCCTGCCTGCACAGCATCAATGTAAACCACTTTACCGAGAGCAGTCCTAGTGTCCCTGCTGGGCAAATCTAGTCGAGAAACGTTCGAGACGAGGTAACATGGTAAAGGGTAACAGACATCGAGCGTACGAAAGGCAACAAGAAATACAATGCAAGTGTGCGACGAGTAGCAAAGTACACGAGATCACTGGCCATCGGCCAAAGGTCCGGTGTTATTTTCGCCGGCCATGAGATATCGGGACCGTGACGGCCGCTACGACAGACGTGCATTTCAACTGGCATTTGACATGCATTTCAACAGCCGACCACATTACTTTACATGGAGAGAAATACTCCACAATTTTTAACTTCTTGCTGCAATGACCTCTGAAGGAGCATGACAGAATTAAACTAGTGTTATCTAAGTTACCAACTGGACTACGTGCCCAATAAATATGGAAACAGCTCACTAATTTCGCATCCATGGTTTTACCCAACGTCGAAAACGAGCCACATTGTGCGGGCAGCTCGTCACAAGACTCATGCTCACTGTGGCAACGAGACATGGCAAGCAGATTGCTGTATCGATGATCAATAAGGCCATACTGACACTTAAGTTTCGCGTGCTTTTATTGTCTTTAGATCTACCGTACGTCTAAACTAAAGATGCCATGAGGGGTTCAGAAAAAGGTTAATGTCATGAACAAAAGAGAAAAAAAAATTGAGCCCAACATTCACTTATGTGAACAACATCATTGAAGCGTAAATCAAGATTTCCGCCTGCCGGGAATATGCAGAAACTATTAAACATGACAATATAACATGAAATACAATAAATTAACGAAATTGACTGGTAAAAGTCAGTATGTTCTCGTCAACAGCGAGAGTATCACAGATGAAACGATACTCAAACGATACGCGCGCAAGTAGGCCTCGTTTAGGGTCGATAACGCCACACCCACCAACCAAGATGCAGAAATTATTTGGATATAACACGCTAAGATTTTATTTTTTAAAGCAATATGCAAAACGAATGGGTATATATAACGCACCAGTCGAACCTAGATATATGACCTTTAGACTATAAATCAATGAACTCTCGAAGTCTCGATCAAGCTCATTCTGCCGCTGTCAACTGAGAGACTGAAAATTGAAAAAAAAGGTTCACGTTTACCCCAGACGAGTACGGCTGTTTTACCTGCGTGGTTCAAAGGAACAGGCGAGACGGTCTTAGCACCGGGATGTAAGTGTGGCGAGTGCATTCTTGGCATATTATCAACGTTAGGCATCCAGTGCATAAAAAAGGACCCTTTTTCCAATTCAGTTTTGCTCAGTGTTATTCACTATTGCCATAATTCAGTGGTATTGCTCTAACAGTTTAAAAATTATTTGCGCAGCAAACGCGTGATGCCTAGAGGTAAAGCAGAGAGCGGTAGAGACAAAGCATGAGAAAAGAAACCAACCAGAAAGGAACCGTTAATCTAATATTACGGCTGGTCATGCTACAGCTCCACTTTACCGAAAACTCGTGAATGAAATAAAATTTCCTTCCAGAGATTCTGTAATTTGAACTTACCAGGCTGAATTATAGAGCGAAGGCTCGGCCCTGCCTTGCCTGACGCTGCTGTCGTCCCGTCAGCTGAACCATTGATGGCTGTCTTTCCAGGAGCGGTCATGCTATCTCCTTCCATAATTGTGAACTTTATTTACTAATGCACTTATAACAACCGTTACACAATGGTATTATTTGTGGTTTTCTGATACGAATAACAATGTACGCGCTGCTCAAGAGTTAAAATGCACGCGTCACGAGCACACACACCACGCACACCTCCCTACAAGAGTACTCGCCCGAGAATGGAAGTTGTTCAGCTTCAAACTCGGCAGTGCCGATGTTACTCAATAACGGCTACAGATGGCGCTGCGTGTGGCAAATTCTAGCGCGTGGAACCGAGGCGAACACAACCCCACACTAAAATGACTGCACGAAACATCATCGATATGATCTCAATAGCGTTGATTGACATATGCCGATGTTCCCCATTATTTGAATATTAGGTCCAATTGCCATATAATCAAATAAGAACCTTATCACAACAAGCTTTTAAATACAAGTCCAATGGCTAAACTCGTTGGTATCGTGTACGGCGTTATCAAAGCCTCATTTAAGTGAAGGTTACTCACATTCGTACATTCATAATTAATTGCTTGTCGGATTCAACGCCCAAAAATGCCGTACTTTCACACAATTTTTCAGTAACGCAGGTATTACAGCTTTTTTTTAGCTGACTCAGTAATAACAAATTATCAATCAATATTAGTAGAACATACATCAGGGCATCCTCTTCAAAAGACACGCACTTATTTAACATGGAGATTATAGAGCAACCAAGAACCATATTAGTGTGCAAAGAAGCGAGACGACTTAGCTCATCATTTGCATTTCATTTAATTTATACCTAAACTTTATAGTTTACGGGTAAGCCCGGTCAATATGACAATAAAAGACCCTGTGCAAGATTTTTAGCCACATAGAGGCGCAAAATGTATGGGAGTAATTTAAAAATATAATCTCTAGTCCTTGCCTCCGATGCTCTCCCAATCTAATGACCAACGAAGGAATTTGAAAACCGTGTCTCAATTCCCATAGACCTCATTTGCAGTACAATTCAAAGCTCGTGATTTAGAATGTTTCATAGAAAACTCGGTTCGCAACGAAGAAAATTCTCGAGGGACAGGAGTAACTTCAATATCACGCACTACAAATCATGAACGACTCGAGTGTTGAATATCTGAACTTTGAAAAATCGACCCCTGTTGACATAAACTTTATGTTTGTGAAAAAATTTAGTTGTTTATACCTAAAGAAACGGTGAAATAATTCAGATGTATGAAGTAACTAGTGACGGTTAACCAGTACATTTTATAGATTATAGAGAAAGAAGCATTTTTTCCAACTTTTCCTTCAGAAGAACGACGAAGCGTTAACGTAACAGTATAATCAATACGAATCGTATGACAAGTAGTCACTATAATTTGATTCATCGACAATTTTATGACTATTTGACTGCTCAACATTAATTATATTTCCAGAGGCGACATCGTGAAGCTAAGTTAGAAGTGATTTTGTTACACACGATTTTGCATCCATTTCAATGACAAAGCAATGCCAATACGATAGTTACAACTTTACATTGAACAAGTGGCACCGATGATTCTTGTCAGTCACGGAGTAGGAACCGACCATACAAAGTCTAGCGCCACAGAACAAAGAAAACCTGGAAACAGCGTGACGGGACAGAGGATTGAGGTCGTTTATTGAATAACAGGGCCATGAAAAGAGATTCAACAATGTCTACCAGGGACGTAGACATGAGCGTTTCTCTAAAATAGAACTCGAGCAATAGGACGGAGCAACCAAATGAACCGGACGCATCCTGTCCTCGCTTTGCATAAAGCTCGCTCAGTGACCATACAGCCAAAACGTAATGGGGCAAAATGAAATAGCTTCATAGGACATACGCATCAACATTCAAGGATGAACGTTAATTTTACCTTCTCAAATATCGAAAGCAACAACTTGAAAACAAAGGTTTTCCTTGAATAACACGTGACCTTGAAATGACTGCCAAAATAACATATTAAATCTCGGAAGAATTATATGCGTTTAGCGCAAGGTTCTCTAATAAAGAGAGTTGATTAAGACAAGCCAGGGAGCCATTCAACACCAGCTTCCTGTAATTAAAGGAATAGGGGTTACGTGACGAAGAAGCCAGCCACTTGGCTGCTGAACAGCTGAGCCATGTGGCTGCATGGCGGTCAAGCCCACAGACAGCTAGTTAAAAATAAAAGCGATTTCGTTTTAAAATTCATAATAAAAGATACGTATCGGATGCAAAATTGAACAATATGTTTATTAGCATTCTAAACTAATCAATTGAAAAATGTAAAATACTATACGCAAAGTGTGAAGAGGACGACAGGCTGCCTGAAGGCTTCAGCCGGTGGATCACGTGCCTCCGCCATGCCAGGCAGCTCATGGCCGTGAAACAGCCTGAGTCAGCCGGCTTCGGCAAGCGCCATGACTCACTGGAGCATTGCAGCCTCCAGCCCGCCGGCTTCCGTGTCTTTAGCGATATCAAGCCGGCGACAATTATGTACAGTTCGATCATTACTAAACACCTCTTCATGAGGGATCAACCTTTAATCAAAATACGACCCTCAATAAACCACGGCATCGCGGTTATAAAGATAAACGTTGTTAACATTTCCTGAACGCTGCTTTGCTACTGAGAGGCAGGTAAATTTTGGTATGGCTTGTTGAAATTGTGCAGGAAAGTTATACGATATTTAAATGAAGTTAAGATGGCTAACCTCAAATCGGTACTCAAATGAAAATATAAGGACTCTCAAGTAACAAGATTAATTAATTGTATTCAATTTTTTTAAAGCATAGAATATAATATTATCTATGAAAATTAATTTGGACGAACATTGGACAAGTTTAACTTTCAAGTTGGGTTGCCAGCACAGGCAGACAGGCAAGCGCTTGCTGTCTGCCTCACAGGAATTTCCTGTGATATATCTACTGTTCGACGTCACAAGTTGCCAACCCTCTGCCATGTCGGCCATGTCATTTCCTAGCATTGATTTGAGATCTTCGTTTGTTTAATCAACTTGTTATTATAAAGTCTCCAAGTTTACAACGCTTCGAGTTTGGTTCATTGGTATACATTTACGAGTCGGCACATTGAGAAGTTTAGGTTCTGATCGAGTTGTAGGAACACATTTCAACGAGGAACTCGTAGTGATCGGTCCACAGCCTTTACCGGTAGCCTAATGATTTGAAATTAGTTGAAGACCTATTTCAACACAAATATTTTATTTTATGGACTTGAAACTTGAATGCAATAAATTTTTAAACGCATCGTGGCAAAATAATGTAACAATTACAGAGTTGTACAGAATTCATTTGAAGTACGCAGTGAATTAAAGGAGAAATTACTATGTACCTGCAACCGGAAATGTTTATTAGGTCCTCTGCTAAATGGAACCATTAGCCAAGAGGTTCCAACGCCAGAAGTAACGCTTGTCTAGCATCTCACTGAGCAGCACGGGGAGGCGTGCGTCACAGACACCAGTAATCGTCGTGCTATTCCCGACGCTAGGATCGGCCGCGCTCTCTCAATGGCGGCGGCTACCAAGCACACCCATGCAATGTCGCCAGCTGCAGCTATTGTCAGGAGCTCACAATTCCGCGAGTGATCGTTCCACGATCATCTTGAATCAAAGATCGGGGCAAAATTTAAGCTTAAACCTGAAATTGTTGTTGCTTCGTGAATTGAATATACAATTGAGAATCATCAGGACTCCAAAGTTTATCGATCAATATCTAAGCCATTCAGTTGCACTTGCAACCCTAGAGTGATGTTAATACTCTCGAGTTCTGAGTCTAGTAAGGTTGCGACCGTGCACAATGTAATACATCCTCTTCAAGAATAATCTCAAGCGTGATGAATGAAATGTTCGCTTTTCACTGTTTAATGTTACAACACTGAAAGAAATAAGCGTAAAGATTGAGCTGCGATAAAATTTCCGTTATCTGGTTGCATTTGTATTATTATACGAGATTGAAGGATCATCAGATAAGTACCTTGTAAGCGCCATGGTCATGTAAGGCAACATATGACCAAATTGTCATTAGTTACTTTCACAAGAAAGAGCTTGGAAAGGCGATGACATAGAAACACACCGTTTAGACGTGTGCAGACGCAGACTGCATGGGTCGCGCCTTTAAAGGCCAGGTAGCGATAATGTCAAAGTGAACAACGTTCGTGTAAAAAGCAATGTTAGTGTTTCACTTGATGAAATTACAAGAGCGTTCAGTTTTCTTACACGAAAAAAATTCAAACACGTAATGGACAGATCTGGGTCACTACAAAACGATAGTTACGCAAGAAAACGAACGAATACAAGAAAACTAGAATAACGGCAGAAGCCGAGATAGAAGAGGTGAACTGCCTGAGGGCTAATTAAAATTAGGAGCGTTAGAAGCTTGCACAACCAGAAAAAACTAAAATTAAGAATTTATAACTTCAACGACTGAGTAGCAAACGAATCCAATCTCGTGGGGAACATCATAGACCACCAGGACGTTCAGGAGCCCATATTGAGCATAGACGACCAGAGTCATCAATTATGATAAAAGTCAATCAGTCGTAACTTCAACGACTGAGTAGCAAACGAATCCAATCTCGTGGGGAACATCATAGACCACCAGGACGTTCAGGAGCACATATTGAGCATAGACGACCAGAGTCATCATTTATGATAAAAGTCAATCAGTCGTTCACTTGCAACAACTGATCCGACATCAACACCCAAGCAGTTCGCATAATACAGACGCATGAATCAAATCTACAACAAACTCAAAGTGTCACTCATGAACATCCTGGTATTTAAAGACCGCATTTTTAAAGCTAGCGAGGTTCACGGAATATTTTCACACGCACATCGCCAACCAACATTGATCGGTCGCCGCGAGATACTCCTGCGAGCTGTTAACATATTACTTCTCCATAGGTTTCATGTTAAAAAGGGCATAATTTCAGACTGGTTTACACTCGCTCACTTGCTGTGATAAAATACGCAATCCTTTTTATCGCATGTCGGGATGTTACAGCATTACGTTTTATAAGTTGACGAAGAAGCTTGACTTGTGCTGATTAGATAACAGTAAGCTGTAAATTGTGCATTCCCTTTACCTCAACGGTTTTTCAAATGAAACGGAACATTAATTTCCATTCAGTCTATGACACACTAATTTATTACTTTTTCAGTGCACACGTTTTAAGATTTTCCTGCATATGAACTTTTCCTTTGTTACATGCATTACTCAACGAGTTTCTGGAACTAGAAGAAAAAATTTCCAGTTTAAGCTTGTTATAAACATCGATGGTATAAATATACTTGAAAGCAACTCACCGGATGACACAATTACCGCTACAACCTCAAGTTCTCAATTTAATAAGAGAAAATAGCTAATAAAGACTTATTTTTCTCAGATGTTTCCATTTTTAGATCGCGAAACAACCTCACATTCCCCTACGTAAGTTCTAAAATGTAAGGATCCATTAACAAAGAATTGATCTAATTTATGCCACCTGTTGGATACCGTGCGAATGAGCACTGCTGACGTATTTAAAAAGGCGACTTGCTAGACATTCACTAGGCATTTGTAGCACTGGTTCCTCCATTGAAGTCTATTCTGTGGCTCGCGTTGTACGTACCAAGTGGTATACAAAAATACGTTGCGTGCGGTTGTGACTCAATTTGTGACCAAAGAAACAATATAAGTGCACGAAGCGTTTGATGAAGCTCCGATTCTTGGCCGGAAATTCAATAGGAGTCTTTCAAGCTAGCTGATCTCCGCAATGCGTCCATTTGTTCAACAACGATAAATTTCAGCGTTCAATAAGCCGAACCTAAGAATAGTAATTGATAACGAGAAAGAAGACCTATAGCAGTCATCCAAGAAAAAATACGAATATTCAGACGAAACTTATGCACTTCCACTTAAAACGTTACAACTGTTCTCTAACCCTCGGATGTAATCAGGGATTTGAACAACAATTCCATAGGCAAGGTTCGTGAATTTATAAAACACAAATGTGTTAATAAAAATCAGACCGAATGACCAAATCGATCAAAAATTGTCGCCATCGGCCAGTCATGTGATTGGCAACAATAACCACGAAAAAGGTATCCACAAGGTCAGGCATTCGCCACCATAAAACGGACGCCATCGCAACGTTTCTAGAAAAATATTCTGTTTCGAAGCGGAAATGGAGGCTATCTCAGCGGTTGTTCCTTCCGTGCAACTCGAGGACGCTACCTGCAAGGTGAGATCTAAGATATTCAATATTTTTGTATTGTCTAAGCAGCCGATTCGCATTTCACAGCAGAGAACGAACGCTAACAAGTTTTCATAGTTCATTGTCAAACGATACTTTCAATATAACGATGCTAAATTCAGAATTGCAAGAATGCTCTTAATTTTCGAGCGACAACTGAAAGCGTCCTATTCATTTAGTTTATTATCAACCCTGCCCGAGCCCCAAACGCTTCCGGACATTTATTGCGAAGGTCTGACAATAACGAGTCGCTGCAACTGTCTCGCTTTAAAAATCAATAAAGAAATACATTAATTTTGTAACAAACCGTTCTAAAAAAAACGTTTAAGCAATTAGAACGAAGGAACCTGAAGCACTGAAGTAATCTTCCGCAAGGCCTTGAGTAAGATAGGCTCCTTCTCTAGTAAGGTGGCAGGAAAAAGAAGCTCATCTTCTTAGTCCGCGTCGCTCTGGGACGGGTAGGGGAGGTCTGTAGTCCTCCCTTTCAGCGCACTGCTGTTCGACCGACGGTGGTCGTGCGTGACGGTTGTTAGGAGACAAAGCTCCTTCAGCGCGCATAAAACATCAGCCAAGCAAATGACCTCGCAGAATGAATAAAAAGAAACTCCTTGAAAATTAAGGGAAAAAAGATAGCACAGTATAAAATTAACCATAGGTCTAGCGAAACTTCAGAGTGATACAAATCTGTTAGGCGTTGGGTTCAAACATCATGATAGCTCTGTAGTAATGTCAAACTATAGTGAAAATATAATTACGATTAATATTGGAAGACAGACTAACAACAGCAGACAACAGACAAAATTTAGCTTGATAGGCAGGCGATTATTCGACAGAGCCAGGAGTCGTCAAGGAGCCGCCAGCCGTCTCAGCCACTGTGCTGCCGCCAGACGAGAGCAAGCGTCGGCAGGCGGAGGCAGGCAAGCACACAAGTGCGGCCTTGAAGCTGAGGCACCGAAGCACAGTTGTGATCGCCAGCCACAAGAACGCACTCCGAAAAATACACTAAAAAGTCACGACGGTAAATCATATCACTATGTTGCACGCCGCTTTTCTGTGAGTGAACGATATATACAGAAACAAAATTGATCAAAGGAGAACTAAAAATACATGCCCATCGGCCATCACTAAGAACAAGAGATTATCGCTACACATAAAATGGCACGATCAATCACTAGGACGTGACGCGCTTTAAAGAGAAACTAGTACATCGCTCTGCAGGTCTTGTGTCCTGACACAGGACCTGTGTCACAAGAGGTCTTAATTGTGTCCTCTTTGACCTGTGTTCACTACCGCGTTAGGTGCGAGCACGATCCCCTGCAGTTTTCACCTCTGTATAATAGTGTCAAAAATCGTACAACAAATCACACCAAAGCTCATAGTCACTAGTAAATCAATAAAATGAGAAGCCATATGACAGCGCAAATGTGAGAAGAAATTGGGATTTAGCCCAATTTATTGTCAACAGAAAATTAATTCTTTTTAAACAGAAAATTTATTTCTAAACAGAAAATTAAAATTAATATATTTGAGTCATACTTCAACAAGGTCCCATGGGCATAAACTTATTCATCTGCGGTGGTTAACGAGGAATCATCTAGAGAGCCGAAAATTTTACGCACTGATTAGCGATTAGCGCGCTGGCCCGCTCAGCTCTCTCGTCGTTTGCGCTTGGAGAAGGAAACGACATGACCGACCGAATTTATACAGGAAATAACAAATGAAACATGTAGTTTGATAACTTGCACACTAGTTGAACAGAGTGCAGTTGTTGATCTGTACATACATTGTTAATTGCAGCGCACTTCCTTAGGGGCTTTAATCGATTTTTTAATCAAGCCTCAACGCGAACAAAAATAAGTTTTTGAATACTCGCACCACACTAAAAGTGAACCTAATTACCGAGAATGCAGCAAGGTTCATTAGCATTTAAAGGACTTGCAGGTGTTCAGCAAGCCGCACTGGATTGGCAGCTCAGCAACATGCATCAACACATCGCTGTGCTACTTCTTTGGCACTCAGGGGGTCTTTATACGCAATATTGTGCCCCGGCACATCGCGTCGTATTGCATTTTCAATATTATTTTCAGGTGGTCTTTATACGCAATATTGTGCCCCGGCACATCGCGTCGTATTGCATTTTCAATATTATTCTTCAATAAAGGCGGACTGACAAAATAAATTCAGAACTCAATGGACTCTGCAACAGGAGGTATATTCGAACAGATCCATAACCTAGTTTCAGTTATTTTATAAAAGAAGTTTAAAAAAAAAACTTTGTTCTTTCACATCTCCCACAATAAATAAGAATGACACCAGAGGTAGTTCATTTTAATGACAGAGGAAGCTAACATCTCCGTCGAACACTTAAGGTCTACAATCACCTCGACAATCGTAGACAGGACAAGCAGTGTCAGCTCCCAGAAAAGCCTGAGTGTCACCTGCAAGGGTTTCGTCAAGACTCGTTTAGTTTAGGAGCACATCATCGCTCATCGACAAAAATATCTTGGCAGGTAAAGTGCCGAGAATTTCTTGCGCACTTCGAGTTGCATCACAGCACATTCGACCTCGTTCAGCTCATAACAATGAGTCCAAATCAATAAAATAAATGACCGAGACGGAAACATTACCAAAGAGAAATTTAATCTTACGAGAAAATTTTTTTATGAAAATTTACTTGAATTCCTTAAAAACTGTTGACACTCAACTGGTACAACGGAAAGTAGCTCGCTGATCCACAAGAACCTTTGATTCTAAGTGCAACAATATTTTCTATCGCTTAACTAAAAGCATGCGTCCGCAAATTTGTATCCGGGCCAGCAACACGACTTAATTGCGCCAATTGCTTAGTAGCAATTTCCACCACAGATATGCAACTCACCCAGTCTATTGAATACTTAAATCCGAAATTACTAATCAAATTTGTAACTTGCGAATACTGCAAAAATCGTAGCATGTAGTGTAAGTCAGCGATTTTATTTTTTGCACCAGCAGTGGACACTTCAAGTGAATAGAAAACTTACGACGATTAGAATATCCTTGGAGTAAAACTTCTCCGTGACCTTATAACCGGTGAGTGCAAGTTAGTCGTTGCCAGGAGGAAGGAGTCACGGAACAATGTCAAAGCCCGCAGGCAGAGTCTTTGCACCAAACGAGTTTTGTACACTGTACTAATACGCTTTTGCAATTTCCATGTAGTTTAATTTCTCGTCTTTATATTGACAGCACGCAAAACTCAACTGCAGCCGAACACATGCGACTTTTCGAAAGCCACAAGAATGCATTCTATGGCTCTTTTAAAGTCGAAGGAATTTCGTCAAGAACGAACACAGCCGCGACCGTTGCTCCCAATCCGTGCGTGACTTAAAACTTCAGTACCTATCAGCAAGCGACTGGGCTCTCGGCCTAAATACACAGAAAAACTGAAGACGCGAGAGTTCAAATCGCAAAAATTTGACAGAACTCGCCGTTGAAAAACACGGGTGAGATGCACCTCAATTACCAGAGATGCACCTCAATCTCAATTACCAGATGCACCTCAATGAGAAATTTGAAAACAATGACTTCACATGATGAAAGTTGCAACAATTCATATTTCATAACAAAGAAAACACCGATCTTGAATGATGGTAAATAATCATCGCCGTCAGCACTTGGCTAGTATGGTTTAAAGCTGCACACTGACTTGCCGATTCATGAACGATAATTTAAATCTATATGGTAGACTGCGCCATAGATACACACAAGTCATCTGAGTGGCCGCTGTGCAGGTCGTCCCCACGCATGACTCATGCGCTGCCAGGTGTAACGACAGGCGCTGTACTAACAGCGATCGAATCGAGCTCAACACGGACTACACACGACGTACGTGAGCGAGGTTAGCGCACGATACTGCACTGCAACGTAGTCGGATTGTTCACGGAACAATCGATAATTTACTAGTTGTTAAGAGACGTGCATATTTGGCCCTATACATTTTACCCGCAGCAACCGATAATTATTTAACAACATTGAATAATTATATAAACATAACGTACAAATAACGTTGGATGGCAATGAAGAACTTCAGTACCTGCAAAACGTACGGTCCACTGGCCGTTTGTTGCTCGCGGCTCGTGCAACAATTACAGGAAGCGACATTAGTAAATATTATTTACTTAATACATCTATTGCTTTGCGCATAAAATTTATTCATATTAAATCAAAAGTTTCCGCAAAAACTCACGGCTATACTATTCAAAATTATAACGTAGGCATAATTTCGGCGAAACCGCCGTATTTTGATTAGGCGCGAAATTATGTTAGGTGCAGCGAAGCACAAAGTAGGGCGTGGCAGCGCTAGCTTTACCTTCAAGAATATAATGAAAACTGATACTAAAAACAAGCGGAATTTTCACCGAAACCTTCAGATTTTAGCAAATAACAATTTAATTCAAATCTCAGTCGAGTTGTCAGAGTTAGTCGAGTTGTCTGAGTTAATCACTAAATCACCCAACAGTCACCTCTACTTAGTAAGCTTAGTTACGTCGTTTCACGACCGTAATTTGGAGTAACAAATCATGATAGCTAGCATGGAAATAGGGTATATTAAATCAAGAGATGAAGTTAGAGGACATAAGAAAGAATTTTTGAGTATATATATAATATATTGGTCAGATCAGACTCACGTGGGTTGAAGCCGGCAAGAGGGTTTTTAGCTGAAGCATACGCCGAGTGAGAGGACTTCTTGACAACTGCCTCAGACTTGCTGGGTACGCTAGCTTGCACAGGTGGGACGAATTGCGGCACACACTTCGTCGGGGGCGGAGTGGGCTCCCTGGGCGGAGGAGTGGGTTGCCTCGGCGGGGGAGTGGGCATCCTCGGCGGGGGTGGTGGAGTAGGTTCCCGCGGAGGTGGAGTAGGCTCTCTCAGGGGAGGAGTGGGTTGCCGCGGAGGAGAAGGAGACGATCGTACTGGGAGGGAGAATTCTTTCTCGAGGGCGGAGGCGACGGGACGAACAAAATCTAAATCTGCCAACTGGTTTTCATAAGTTGTGGCAGTATAATCGTCTTCAAATGCACCTTCAATTTTCTTCGGCGCCGACACAGGCGATGAATCAACCAGCAGATCGTCATGCTCATTGAAATCTTGGTTGCCGGTGCTCGTGTACCGATCAGGGCCAGACAGCTGAGCTTCGAAGGCAGCGATCGAGTCATCGAAAAGTTGACTCGCCTTTTCTGGCACAGAAGCTGCATTAGCGACCATTTCCTCGACCTTGGACGGAACTGAGAAGCTGTCAAGCAAATTCTCAGATGCTGATTCATCAATTAAGCCTGGATGAAATTTAATCGAAGAATCGACATTCGGGCCAGAATCATCAGCGACTAAACTCTCTTCAGGTTTATGGGAAACATTGCTTGCATCGAATGATGCATCGTGCTGAAAAAAATCTAGCACATCCGCCGCTTTTACATCGCTGCGGAGCTTCTCTTCCAATTCTCTGACTGGCTCTACAGTTTTCTTGGTCAAGTCTTCAGCACTTGACTTCAAGCCGATTAACTCATCTTCAATTGTACCAGCGATACCAACAACAGCCTTCTTCGCTTCTTCGCCAGCCATCACAAGACGCTTATCAGCTTCCACGGATATTCCAGCCAATTTTCCATAGACGTCGTCTTTAAAATCAGAGGCTTCGTCCATGATTTGATCTTCACCATGCTTACCTGCTTGAACGAAGTCATGCACGCCAGACCCAGTACCCTCCATAACGTTTCTGATAGGATCCGTGACGCTAGTTGCAAACGAAGCTATGTTCAGCTGATCAACGTCTACCTTCTCAAAATCGTCAGAATTCAATGAATCACGATTATAGTCAGTGATATTGCGTGTTGAGTTATCGTCTGCCAAATTGCTTTCAAAATGGGAACCTTGCTGAGACATAGTATTTCACTAAATCTGAGGAAACACCAGACGCGCACACTCTCTACCAATGTAAAACGTACGTACACAACAGTCCAGCTACCTTCACAGCCAGTGTGATTATGTGAGAGTTCGGCTCGCTAGCCTCTCACCCACTCCGGTTTAACGGTAACACAGACATAGCTATCTCGCCATCATGTAGTGAAACTCTAACCTAGCCATCTAGTGGCCAAAATTTCATAACTTGAATCGGTTTCTTATGCTCGAAGATTTTCACAAAGAGCACTTAATAATTTTTGTTCTATCGCATTTTGCACGATATATTATATTTCAACTCAGATTAAAAGTGAAAAGGTAATTAGCTTTGGGAAATAATGTTAACATGAAACCGTTCGGGGTGAGCTGACGTTACTGCGTGTGCCTTTTTCACTCCCAGTCCCAGTAAATCCAACAAACGGATCGTAACCCTTCGTTTCCTATGAAACTCGATAAATTCTCTGATACGGCAAAAATATCTTTATTTGTATTTATTTTCATATACCTCATATTTTGTAGGCAAACTCATAGAAATTTCACTACGCAAACATTAGTAAACTTAAGACTATCACTGCAATATGCTAGATTTAATCTCCTTGCGTAGTAGAATGTACAGCAATGGCAATGATACACAGTCAATGAACACTGAACAACCCTAAAATTTCTCTTGTATTTGGATCCATGCGCTCAAATATTATGTTTAGTAAATCCTATTTGGCATCCTTGCCACTCCCTAAACGCAACAGACATTTTGAGAAGCAATTCAAAGCAAATTGGAGATATTATGATAACATCATATTAAATTTTATGTTTCTCTTTGCTAATATAATTACTATACATTATTTGAAAATATTCTAAACATATACGATGAGAATCTGTCTCTGCTCAGTATTCCAGTGTTAGCCCAATAATACAATTCTCTAAATATTCGAACAAAAAAACTATTAAACCATAAACTCTAATATTTCTTCCTCTGATCTCGCCCATCCATCCTTCTGCATGTCTCTCGGGCTCACCTGACATTCATAGGCGAGTTGAACAATGCATGTGAAATTTGTAAACAAACCTGAAATTCCAAATCTTATTTGATGAGAGTGCATTACAGCAACATTTTTAATTTGAACATATTAAATATGCGTCTGGGTAATGAAGTTAATATACATTTTTCTATCAAGTTTCATTGCCAGTTGCATTTATTTCATAAATAAAACGAATAATGAAGTGGATTTAAATAATATTTTAGAAAAGTTTTTGATTACCACTATGAGTGTTAAAATAAGAAATACAGTAGACCATCATTTTCATTATTAGTTCGTACCTGAAGTTAAAATTACTCATCGATAATGGTCTGCTATTGTGATTCCTGATATTCTGCATTAATCATTAGGCTCTTCATCGATCACGTAATTCGGAATAAACTTTTTATGCTGAGCTTAATTTAAAGCGAATGTTATTTATTTTTATCTGTGAGAGATTTCGCAGTTTCGCCTAATTTAACAACACTTCTCTTTAACTTCACATCTTGTCTGTCTGTCTGTCTGTCTGCTACAAATCTTGTAATCGAAATTTAACACACTTCTACTTATCCTATCGATCTGAAATTTTGCACACTTGTGTAAAGTTGGAGACAATGCATGAATCAAATGTCAAAATAAAAGATTTTAAGAATTAAAAAAAAATTTTTTTTTCAATATTAAAAAAAATGAAAAAATAATTTTGTCAGCTACAAATCTTATAACTGATATCTGACACACTTTTACCTGTCTGATTGATCTGAAATTTTGCACACTTGTGTGAAGTCAGAGGCAATGCATGAATCAATTAATAGAATAAATAATTTAGGCAGCATCTATAGGCAGCATTTCAACTAAATTTGCTTATTTAAGACTGATGGCCTCTGATGGGAGTCACAAATGTTCCTCAGAAATGAGGCCTCTGATGATCCACTAAAATTTTTTGTATTATAGCGGCGTTGAGAAATCCAAATGATCTTCTAGTCAGACCCAGAATTCTGATTGCCTTTTAAACCTGGATTTCAATGTGCTTCAAAATTCTCCGCTCGCCGTCAGTGATCACACCTAAATCCTAAAGCTCCGAATCCTTCAAAACGGTTACGATGTTTGAGCAATGCTCTCCCACTTCATAAGTTTACCTGCCTCTCTTGTCTCAAATTCGAAGCACATGAAGTGGTGTATACTCTTTTGAAGTGGTGTACTCCTGATGTAATCGGCCCGCCCAGTCCACTAATCTGTGTTAATCCTTCTGAAGTACGATCGACTGGTCGATCTAAAACCCCGTATACCTCAGTGTCATAGGCGTGCATTTTTTAATGAAGGCAATCGAGACTACCTCTGGGAGGTCATTAACAAACATAAGCAACGAACAAGATGGGGCAAAGAACGATTCGTTGCGACACGCACCATTATAAACTAGCGACGCCAAATCCGATTGACTGCCTTCTACGCATACTCGCTGCCGTCGTACAATTAAAGATTCCTTGTCTACGGCAAAACTCTGCCCCTGATATAGAGGGCTTCTAACTTGCCAAGAAATCGCCCGTGCGGCACTGAGTCAAACGATGTGGCCATTACCAAGTTTACTGCATCGACGTCCTATCCAGTGTAAGGGGATGCAATGTTCTTGTAATATTATATTAGTATTTCTCATTTAGGTTTTTGTCACCTCTGACGGGTCCTATGCAGGAATCCGTATAATTAAAAGTCATTCTGATTTGTGGTTCCACCACAGAGGTACGTGTTTGTTTTTGTAATCACTATTATAGGCCCGTATGCTAAATAGGGCACTAGCACTACAAAGTAGCACTATGCACTACGAAGTGTCCTGTTGGTATGCTAAATACGTCACAGATACTAAGCACTTCGAAGTAGCTCTACAATGTTTAGTGTCGCTTAGTGTCGCACTACTGATTGGTATGCAGAAAGACTTTGAAGTGCTACTTCGCTGTTAGAGTACTTTTATAGTGCCGCACTACGCTATGAGTCTATTGAAGAATGGTAGTTAAGTACTAAAGTAATTAATTATTCCCTAAGAAATTCTCATTCTTTGCAGAAGATTGATGTAAATGTCTACTTGTGATGGTAATGGTACTAGTGAAAATTGTGATGGTGAGCTGAAATTCGAAATGCGTCTGCGCACCTTTCCCATCATATATTCAAAGTCCACGCTTACCAAAGACATCGAACAAAAGAGAGAAGCATGGAAAGTTCTTGCAGAAGAATTCAAAATGACTTCAGAAAAAAAAAGAAAATTCAAAACATGGTATCAAAAACAAGAAAAGTATTTTTCACTTCTACGCTGTTCATCTGTTTCGCCAAGGAAAATGTCAGCCATAAGAATAACATGTTGTTCACTGAAGCGGTACACTTTTTTATATTCATGGCATGTTGTTCCTGAGGTTTTTACGCGATGATGCCTTTGCTGTAAGCCAAACAGATCCATAGCTGACGAAGTAAACAAGGTTAAATATACCGTACTGTCGTCGTGAAGTGCGGTGTGTAGGACACTTCAGATTTTTGTAGTGCGCGTTATGCTTTTGGCCCTATTTAGCATACCAACCGTATATAGAGTTCCATGCCGCACTATGGCTTGTAGCGCGTAGTGCTACTTCAAAGTGCTAGTGCCCTATTTAGCATGCCAACCGTAGTGTTCCATGTCGCACTATGGCTTGTAGTGCGTAGTGCTACTTCATAGTGCTAGTGCCCTATTTAGCATGCCAACCGTAGTGTTCCATGTCGCACTAGTACCGCACTACGGCTTGTAGTGCGTAGTGCTACTTCGCAGTGCTAGTGTCCCATTTAGCATACGGCCATTTATGTGTTACTCGTGCTCGTGTTGATTAGTGATTGCGGATATTCTTAGTAAAACTATTTCTATATTGTCATATGGGATCCGTACTATAGTTTTGCTTGGATTTGTTTATTTATTTCGTTAATTTTTTTTTAATAAGGCCTCCCACACTCACCATTCCAACAAAAAGGAATTAATTTTATTAATAAAAAACAGGGAATGTGCGTTTTCGTTTTGTGGGTGCAGAAAGGCTTCTAAATAAGGACTTGAACAGATCATCATAAGAAGTTGATAGTTGGCCTTAAGAAAACGCGCGATTCTAATTTAGGTTTTTGTACATAAGTTTTGCTTGTTTCAATTATATTTTTTTATTTATTCAGTTTTATTTATACTTCTTTGACACCAAGATTTTTACCATACAATAATATGTCAATCTCTGGGGCCACTATATAGGATTTATTTTCATACTGTACTTTTTATTTATTTAATTGGCCCTGACACGATCATCCAAAGCTTTAGTCCACTACTCAAGACAAGCCAATAAGTTTAATAAACAGGATCGGCTAGGAACAAATCCATGATGACAGTCCGACTAAAGATTGTTTGTTTGCAGGTGCTCCCCACTAATTATTAAGGGATCGATGATTCAAATAATTTACAATCAACAATCGTTTGTAAAATTAACAAAATTACGAAATAGCAAACAAAATTACGAAATCATGAAACAAATTACAAAATTACGGTCATGTCAGTCTTAACATTATTATTTTTGTTTAACGCTGTATGTTTTGTGAACTCAGTTTATAAAAGTTGTCTAGTGTTTTTGTTGACATGATTCGGTACATAACATAAACTTATTTATTAACCTCTATTTATGACGCATACATGATAACTGCAGTTATATATTGTACGAACGTCCGGTAAGATAACAAGAAAGATAGCGAGTAGGCTCCAATTAACCCCCGTGCTACAAAAGCGGCGGGTTACGTTTGGTGGTACAACTATAGTGACTACCATCAATGCCTTCCCAAACCCTCATCACAACATTCAGTAGAACGCGTGCAAGGGATGAGAGATACATAGGCCAGACATGCTGATAAATGCACGATTGCCGTTTTCACTTTTGACTATTGAAAAGTAACCATGTATTCTCCTAGCTAGAGTAAACTGCATCACTCCGCCTGGAACATTAAACATTACTTGCAGCTTCACTTAGAGAGTTGCAGTTCTGCAGCCTCCATGGAGTTGCCGCAAAGTTTCTGCATCTCTAGTATCTCTTTGGGATTTCCAGGGCGAAAAAATCCTCCCGACGATTTCCAAGACGAAAAAACCACAGACCCATTAAGCAAAAAAGTCCGTCAGTAGCAAAAACTCATCCCACTCCACGACTTTTGTGATTAATTAACTTCGGTTGATGTTAAACGGTCTCAAGAAGACCGAGTCCAGATTTCAGAACAGGACTTCCATCAACAAATTCATAATTTAAAAACTGAAATTATTTCTAAAATAAACGGTTTTTGAAAGAAAAATGTATTGTGAAAATATTCCTGTACATGAACCCAAACGAAATAATGTTGGGTCAATCATGTCCCAGTCGTCCTATACTTCATGCATGCTTCAATAGTCGCTTGAATTCCGACGCTATTACTCCACTATTGTTTGCAGTTTTTTAGTAATCGAAAAGACTCGTAGGTTTCATAGAGTTTGTTCATGAGTTTGATACACGACCCAGCAAACACTCGTGGTCTATTCAAGCCCCTATCACTGCACCACCCGAATATGGTGGATATTAATCATATTATTAAATGATTATATATTATCATATTTTTACCTAATTTTTTATAATATTTAAAGCAATTTAATTATGAAACATTGTGAAGCGAAGCTTGAATTAACGTATAAGTTGAATATAATATATTCTTTGATTTATTAATAATTCACATGATATATGAAGGATCGTAACTTCCAATTGCGGAGCGCGTTTGAATGTGAGGTTCTCCGCATAAGAGGGCAGGAGGCGTGTTTATACACGCAACGTTCTTTAATTATTGAATTAATTTAACGATGAAAGTATCATTTGATAAGGGTAATCTCAAAACTCAAAGATTTACTATTAGGAGATATACCGTAGATAATTGCCAGTGGGAAATAAACTCATAAGACGATTTATTAAACTAGAGGATACCGGGCATTTATAGGCCCGGTATTGCCTCTGAATTTATGTTGCTTATGAGCACCTGTTTCCATTGATTCAAACATCAAAAACTCTGCGTCAATCTAACGCTGCCGAATACATTTTCCCTGATGATTGTAGGATATTTACAACCTATTCGAAAACCGAGGAAACAAACACGGTCTTTACAGAGATTCATAGAACCATCGGTCATCGGAATGTTTCGAATAGAGTTATATTAGCGCACTAGGCAAAAATAATCATTCAAATACAGATATGGGCATGCATATTTCTTTCCTCTATGTTATCAATCCCTATAATAGCGAGCGTATAGCCCGAGGTCGCACTCGACACGCAAATTAATTGCTCATAAAAAAATATGTAGCCATCACATCTACCGGCATGGGTCTTCCCAGCTCTTGCTCCGGCTGGGTTTGTCCAGCGAGTTTTTCTACAAGACGAGGTGCAAATTACGGCCACCGAAAACGATCCTCCGTATAAAACCCTTTTCAAACATTCCATAAAAAGTATTGTTAAAATGATAGCTTTGTCATCTTACTGTGATCATTTTTTACTCAAATTTAATCTTGACTCAAAAACATGGAAGATGATGTATTTAAATTTTATGTTTCCCAACGTGTCGGCCGAAGTTCGATTATTTCGGTAATGATCGGAATCAGTATTACGACAGAAGAGCTAAATTATTTTTCATTGCCAAATTGTCTACAAGGCGTACTTTTGTAGCAAGTTAAGTTTTTAAATTACAAGCCGCAGCGCTGTTGCCGCGTTGTAAGCATGAGTTGGAGTTAGAAGCGTTATACGCATCAATTTTTGGAAGCTGCGGACGCCATGAGGAACCATCTACTTAGGTGATTTAAAAATGCCTCCACCATATAGAGAATTCCGTGAAATGCGAAGTGCTTGCGTTTCAATGTGTTTCAATATTCAAATCAGTTTACATTCACCGCAAGATCAGTATGTATGGTGATAACATTAAAATGGGTTAGGGCCATTATAGATGGCCGCACATACATTCATGATGAGAAATAAATGTTATTTGGGCGGAACGGAGGAAATATCTACTCTGTGTTCCTATCTAAATCCTGTACATAATTATAAATTGTTTTATATTTTAAAGAAATTCATTTTCAAAGTTATAGGCGCCCTTGAATCAACGAAGCAAACACCCAGAGCACTTGTGTATATCTTACGCTGTGCCGTTTTTAGTTTTATTTCTTAAGGCAAGGGTATATCGATGCTGATTTTGACTTACATGTTATTTTGACTTACATACAAGCATACAGGTATTGGCAGCAGAAAATTGAATCTAGGCAACCATGATGGGTCAATTTCATTCTAAGTTTACGAAATATGGTGTGACAACCATAAAAAAATGTGAAAAGCCATACAAATATTCGATTATTGCAGTTACTGGGCAGAAGTTGTTATATAATGAAGGTTTTGTTGAAGACCAGCGAGTGATTTTTATTAACCCTATGGCTGGTGAAAACTGAAACTCGTTTATTTGAAGTACTCTTTAGTCTTAAAATAATGATATAATTATTTTGGATAAAGAATAATTCACCTAAATTACTGATTGACACAATTCTGTATAATTTAATATTCATGCGCAAATAAAGTTGTCTTGGTTAGACATCATGAACGTCTCCGAAATTCTATCGATTTATCATCTACAAACGGCAGCGGGAGGAAAGACCTCTTATTTTTATTGTCCGTAACTCATAAAAGTTACGATTGATTTTATAGTAAAATTGATATTCATATATTCAGTTACATATTCCACATTTTTTTTAGGTTTGGTCAATCGAAGCAAGCAACAATCAAAATAATTTTTAATGAATATCTTTTTCCCAGAGTGTATTGGCGCTGCGTCCTGCATCAATGAAAAAAATATAACTCATTATTCACTGCAGTGAGTGACAGAGAGCGCATTTTCTCGTCGATGATAACGTGGATTCACGGACGGACAGACAGACGTGCAGACGGACGGACGGACAGACGGACATGGCGAGCGCAATAGTGCATTTTTTCTATAAATGAGAAAATGTGCTAAAAATTAATTCGCCAAATATTATCACAATAGGTACACAATTCCTAACAATATTAAACATTTATTTTAGTAAATTTTTGTGACGTGGTAACCGAATTAGAGGCCCTATACGCCGGGAGCGCTGAACAACTCAGAATATTCACACCTTGTAGCGATCAAACTCTCAAGCCGAGGATATATTTTCCATGCCTCCACCACCATTGAACAGCATGCAGGTCTGCCCTCTCTTTGTTACTCATTGAACACGATTGTATCAATTAATATCACTCTTCGTATATAGAAGTTACGTCAAGATCTTGTCAACTTCTGGCAAATTTTCTTATAGGCGATCTCATATATACTTTGATTCAATGGAACCATGAACTGCCAAGCCAAAAGAAACTCAAATTAATTTTGCGAACATTACATCACTCCTGCACGGTCCCACTCAGCTGTGTGAATTTCATAAATTTATAAGTTGACACAACAAAGCCACCTGCGATTACTTCTACGATTCATTCTACTTGCACAAATTTCTATTCACAGTAAATTACTTCAGAGTGAGGTTAAAATATTAAATGAAACATTATCAACAAAATTAGGTTTGAGTTGCTTTGTCTTGAACATTGAAGAGCTCGTCGTTGATGCCCATTGAAGGAATAACTTGCGAGTAACTTTTGCGCGTTGTTACGGCAGCGCAGCGCCTGCCCTCGATCGCCCGCGGAATTTGCGAGTCTCAGTGCTAATAACCCAACTGATAAGTAATAAATATCTCACATGCTGATTTAAATGAACAGCAGGATGAGTTCCGCTCCATATCTTCAGTTAATCATTCGTAATAAAATAATAAATAAGACTGAAAACAACGAATTGCCCTGACCGTACCATCGAAATCTTAAATATTGTTTAAAAACGGTGAATAAATCGATGTTATGAAAAAAAACAATGGCTATACATTTTAATTTACCGCAGTATTCTGAAATTCAGTTATTAATTAGTTCTCAGTTATATTCAGTATATTTTGTCGTCATACTGACTAGACTGAGCGTCCTGATAGGTAACTGAGATATAGTCTCAGTTAGCTGGCTTACGGAGGTGAGAAGCTTGCACCAGGACTGGCATGCTTCAGCGAGCTGAGATCGGGAGGTTATAACACAATAATTGAAGATGATGCTACAGTCTACAGATCTCGTTAGCACTCGTGAAATGATTTCAAAGATTCATTTTCATTGTCATCTAACTTTTAATTCTATTGAATTGCATCGATGCATCGTTGAAATAATATACAGCTAGATAATATTAATATAGACCAACCCAGGTCTTCTGTCATAATAAAGCACCGTTCGTTGAAGCGAGAGAAAAAAAAATTAACAAGCCATTCCTAACCACAACTGCTACACATGCGCAATTGTACGCATGCTTCCTATACGACCTTCAAAAATTTTAACCAATTTCCTGTACAATAACAGTGACTTGTTCCAGATACAAATGAAGATCATTCGAAACGTTCGACAAAAGCTTCTCGACGAAGGATTCTTTCAGAATTCGCCATTTAAGCAGAATAATCCACTAAAAATACGGTAAAAATGAAGAAGAATATCTAATTTTCTGGCAATGTGAACTATATGCTGTAAACACTAAACAAGCATACCCGAGCGAGCAACAAATTATCAACTTTGTGGGTCATGGAAGCACATGCAACCATTTAAATGTTAGAGCTAATTGCATTTGTTGTAAAATATTTCTCCATCGTTTTTTTTTCGGAACAAATAAAAATTAATGCACGATACAGTATACTCGGCTTATTAGCTTCAAGATTGAAAATCGTAAATGATACTCAATGTATTCAACTCCGTAACTATCGAAAGTTGCGCAATTATTTTTGTATAATCTGTTACCCAGTCGGGAAAATAAGTAAAAAAATCCGGTTAGTTCCTCTACAGTCTGTTATATTGATGGGGTTCTCCGGCTTCAGAAAGTCCAAGTCCAGGTTTTAGTAACCCGTAAACGGATCTATAGTCTCAGTTGACATCCAACATCAGTGGCTTGCTGACGGTTGGAGAGTGTGGTGGTAGTGTCTGTTAGCGCGCTTCTTTACCGCCTGCTAGGTACCGTTCACTTCTTGTGTTTCAACATGAAGGCGGAAGATATTATCAACCGAATTGTAAGTATTACTAAAAATATATAATAACGATTTTATATTTTTGTCAAATCTGGTAATCATATCAATGATAACGTTTTGGTCGGTGAAGAATTGACCGGACGGCGAACGTCACGACTCACGTGACAACGTGTCTACTGCATGAGTTGTAGACTTGTACTACCGTAGTCCTGTTCCTGTAGGCTGTAGACATACAGATCCGAACAAATTATTGCAAGAATAATTAGCAGCTGTTATTTTTTATGGTTAGTTCACAACTAATGATAACCAAATTCCTGTAATCATTCATGCCTATTTCATGGCTTATTGAAACAGATATTTCTTGAATTATACCAAGGTCAATTGCTGCTCTCATTTAAACAACAATAAACATCATTTATACTAGCATGAAAATATTTGAAGGTAATGTATGTGAATCCATTTTCTAAGCCACAAATCAATTTTCTCATGTGTAACTGTGAGTCAGTGAGTGTGAGATGGTTTACAAAGCAGTTTATATTCCTTCAACACTTCTTGTTTTCCCTACCTACAATATACAATACAAATTGTATATTGATCTTGAATCTGCTTTGACATTTATTTTCACACCAGGTTCATAAATTATCATTCATTACTGTACTAATCTCTTCATTCTCTTGTTAATGAAACTGGAGACATTTATCTGTGACATTTGTGCCAAAGAATTTTCCCTAATTTTCCATAGTCAAGATGCAAATTGCAGTTAATGAATATAAAAATTCTGGTTGTTATCCCTAGTGAGGCTAGTACCTACTGTAGTACATTTGAAATTATGTAGAGTTGAACACGCAACTGAAAGAGGATACTACGTATCTTACTTCAATTTGATTCTATATAATTAAGAATAAGATATTGACATTTATTGAAGAGACATTGTTTCTTTTATGATTTAAGAAAAGAGAAGAAATGGGCATTTAAATTTCTTAGCACCCAAATGTTTTTAAGGCCTGTTATGTAAAAATGCAGTTCTCTTATGGTTCAGTATCAATGTCAGATATGTAACAATTAGATTTATTTGATGAACTGGAAATATATGAATACATTTGAAACAATTTGTTGCTCATCATTGTTAAGATCATAGTTTTTTCTGATTGGAATATAAGTAGGTAAGATCTAACCAATCATAATTTTTAACCAGGCTCAAAGAATGCATGTCTGGTATACAGTTTAAGAATAATTCTCATACCTTAGACAGCATTTCCTGTGCCATCATATACCATATTTAATTTGAATTTTTGATTGATTTCATAATAGTTTTAGGTTATGTTAGAGAATTCATACCTTTAAGGCTCTAGGTTGCACCCCTAATCCCAGTTTTTTGTTTAATGTCATATACCTATGGTATAAACTAAGAATTTTTATGAGGTTATATTCTGCAATGTTTTGATTTAATTTTCATTTGTTTCAGAATTTAATTGAAAAGAAAGCCCCACTCAATGGCTGCCTCCTGCCTCACAACAAAACTAAATTCACTCCATCAGGCCCCAAACATAACTCCACCTCAAACTCCTTCATTTCCAGTGTTAAGCCTGATTGCTCCAAGTTGAAAGGTAAATACTTTTTGTATGTTAAGTGTTAAACCAGTCTGCTCCAAGTTGACAGGTAACAACTTAACTCTTTAAGTAAGTGATATCATAAATGATGATACTAACTCTAGCTAGTGTGTTGAAGTTAAATAATTAGACTTTGGTGCCTCCAATGACAAAATAATAATCATATAGTATTGCATTTTACATCACTTATAATGCAATATTTTTGCTATGCACTAGATTAAGTTTCATGCAAATTTTCATTGATGGACAATTTAATAATTTTGCAAGTATTTTGAAAGTTCCTAGCTGGCAATGGGGCCAATCATTTGATCATTCACATGAGACCTTTATTGCACAAGTTTAAATTTGCTTGTTGAAAGAGTCTGCAGTGTTTGGCCCTGGTCTTTAGTGGAGTTTTGTGATGAAATTTCATAATAGTTCAATAATGATGCCTCTAATTCTTCAGGCAATTTGTAAAAATTTGCAAATTTATAAGCGCATTTTTGTGCCTTTTTATTTGAATGGAAACAGTATAAATATTATTTGTATAATCAAAGTTGTGATGGTGCGATTCATTCTGCCTAATGAACCGATGGCGCCATTCTTTGTGCCAGTAAAAGGTATAAAATACTAGGTACTGATGTTCAAGTTCATAAAAGATTAACAGAAGGTCAAGCAGGTTTTAGCTCCATGTTAAATTTGTCTCATCGTTCCTGTTTATAGGTACTACTTTTACTTGAAAGATTCTTGCTATATTTTGTTACTACAGCCCTATACTTGGCCTAATTTTTAATGGAGGTCTTTATTGTACGTTATTGCTGTATATACATTTTGCCATGATTATTCTAGACAACATTCAATGGTAGATTAGTGGTGTTCACTAATCAAGCACCATATTCATTGTGCATTGTGCCAGCCTGTCAAAATAATGCGTCGCTGCCAGCAGTTGTAGTATTGGACGCAACCAGCGCGTCACGAGGCCCCGGCATGCGGCACACGTGCCTGAAACCTGAACGCCACCGACCAAAGGCCCTTGCACTGCAGTCGGTCCTTCAGCGTAGAGTTTTTTGCGCTCGAGTTTAGGAATCCCGAGCTCTGGGCGCTGGGATTTCCAAAGATTTAAGCGCGCACAGCAGTCACAGCTGCGACTAAGCCGCTTTTAGGCTCCGTTCAAGAGAAGATGATGCTCGAAACTTAGCTTTGCTAACATACGCGAATGCTGCAAAGTAGCGGCATTTTGGATTGATGCAACACTTATTCCCGTGCTCCATGCCGCTTCTTGAGCTGCAGTCTATTTCGGCGAGAAAACTCGCTTGCCCAGCTTCTAAGTAAGCTCGCTTATCCTGATTTGTACTTGCCAAGTTTTTCATGATTACGCAATGAATACTTTTTACATAAAAACGCGTGTATGATGTTATTTGCCCCGTCTGAGAGCAGTCTGAAGGTTTCGGTTGGTATTAGAGACAAAAGCTTGGTTATTTTCAACGTGCTTACAATAATACAATTCCTCGCAGCTATTTAGTTAAGAAAAACTTTTCATTAGTACATTGTATGAGGCATTCGTGTTAACTGAAAATGACAGATAAAAACATTGTATGAAATTTATTGAAAGCTTAGATCGCTATTTTAGTGTAAGGTGTTTTCATTACTGCACGTATGATTCAGTATTTACTATCATGGAACCATTGACAGGAGTGCACCGTTGCTTTTTATTCACTTATGGGTCTACACTGATGGCCCGTTAATCTGAAAGAAGTACCAGCGGGCTGCCAGCGTATGTTACATAAGGGAATAAAATGGGTTACCTTCAGAACATTTTACAGTTTCGACCGTCGTACGGGGAAATTACTTGAAATACTTGCTGCCGATAATGACGGGTGAAAATTACAGTTATTTTTTCGACAGTCAAGGTTACTGTCGAAGCACGTACACGTGTGATCCTCTTGTTAAAACTGGCAGTGGCGGCGAGTTTGACGTCTCGTAGCTCTGCTACTTTAGGGTAATGCATAGTACTAACGTTCTTTTATGCGCGTTCGTTAATAACAGAAGTGACATCACCACTTGAATGATCAAACTGCTCTGTTTATTATATTGAATACCCCATGTTTCATATCTGTCTAAACTCGTACATGTAGAATTATTTTCTTCGTGGGCTACTGAGTAAATTCTATGGTAGGCTCATGTCCTAGGTTTTCGTCTTACGATGACGCCAAGGATGAAGTTGCTAATACTTGAATAATTGTCGGGCAGCGTCAATCGGCTGCAAGTCGAGTGTTGTGAGAGCTCAGAGCTAAACTCTGCGGTCTTAGGTCTTTGATTTTCATTATAACCCTCGTGAGCTACGCCCAGTTTTGCTTATGTTATCATATATGCGTACACTAGACTTAGAATTGCGTTTTACTGTACTTCCGAAGAAATCTTCGGAATCGACGATAAAGTTCACTCAAATTTTAAACTTTATTTTAGGTTTCATGCCTGTAACCTACTGATTTCCCAAACAAACAAAATTCTGATCACAATTTTCTACAATAACTTAATAACACTACCAAAACTTTACGTCTGTTTTTTGTGTGATGGGTTTGACGTCGTACCCGCTTCGTGCTCTGACCATTTAATGGTCCATGTATCATTGGATGACCTATGCATCTTCGCGCTGATGGTTGTCTCTAGCTTTCCGAGTTTTTTCATCGTAATTTAATGCAGCTATTGAGGTGCTCTGACGTCTGTAGCGTCCTGCACTATTTGTATGAGCGTAAAAACCATGCAGATTCTCGACGACATTTTGGTGCACACATCACGTCATCGTTCATAATCATTGATCACTTGTTTGAATGATATTTTATCAGCTTAATTAGGATATCTTCCTCCATCAGAATTTGGAGCAGTTCCTTCTTGAAATATGTTTATATTTAACTCAAAACTAAGCACGTATCCAATTATAAATATCCTTGAAGCTTTTTTCTCTTATAAGTTTATGAGTTCTTTGGATCTTGTTTTGAGCACTTTTATGCATTTATCATGGCACGCTGGTTTTTGCAGCCTTTTTTCGAACCCATATTCAGAGGCTGGTGTTGGCTTCAGGCCTTAAAGGATGCGCAAAAACGGTCGAAGGGATTTCCAAGCCTCGCTCTTACTTGAATATTTTCGGACGTGAAGCCATTGTTCGAGACAAGTTCTTGGCTCATGACTGTTAATATGGAAGTACCTGCGCTTCAAATCAAGGAGATTTATTTAAAAATCGTTTGCAGACGGAAAGAGAAATAGAGGAGTTTCAATTTTTGATGCTTTATTGATGAACTTTTGTATATCAATTAACGAATGTATCGTATACTGTCACCACGGTAAGAGGGAACTATACCTAACTGTAATATAGTGCAGTAATATCCAGCTGGTAACTCATTCTATTGTAGTACAATAATCACCTACATTCGTCGGTAGCTTGGTCCAAATCCAAATAGCTACAAAATATGTGACAAAGTCCGTGATGTGAAAAATAGGAAAGATGCATGGTCATGGATGTCAACTCGAGCGCTCACACTTATTGCTGCATGTACAAGAGGCGATGCTGTGCACGATACGATCTATGTATGATTCAGTATCTGTTTGGGCTCAAAGTGTGCGCATTGAATTCACGAATTCTTTTCGCTGCGATAGTGACCATGCATATCTGCTTATCTGTTGGATCCTCGTTTTTAACCTGCCTTCAGTTCGTTGAGTTTTCGTTTTACCCGTCCTTAGTCAATTTTCTACGATGTCGATAACTATTTTGACTCGTACACGCATCTTTATTCTTTCACTGCTTAATTTCAGGCTTGATTGACCTTGTTTTCCATGTAGGAAATTTTCATTCTGAATATCGTAATAGTAGAGGTGCTAATAACAGATGTGCTACCACATTTTGAATACCGTGATAGTAAAGGTGCTATAACAGATGTGCTGCCACATTTTGAATACCGTGATAGTAGAGGTGCTAATAACAGATGTGCTACCACATTTTGAATACCGTGATAGTAGAGGTGCTAATAACAGATGTGCTACCACATTTTGAATACCGTGATAGTAGAGGTGCTAATAACAGATGTGCTGCCACACTTTGAATACCGTGATAGTAGAGGTGCTAATAACAGATGTGCTACCACACTTTGAATACCGCGATAGTAGAGGTGCTAATAATAGAGGTGCTGCCATCATGATGAGAAGACGAGGAAACTCGAATGCCTCAGCAGGCATCTCTAAGTTTACTAATGCTCGATCAGTGCATTTCAAAGCTTGGCGCCTTCACTAAGTCATGACAATTGTTCCCAGTTGCTTGCTGCAGGTAGGAGAACTGTCATCATGCATATCTAGTGAGTATGATATATTAATTCGAAGTTGATGAGGAATGACCTCTCGATCGGAGGCCGGGCCTTCGTTAATCGTTCAAAAATTTCTCACTGATTTCATACTTTATTTGGAATGAATACAAGGTATCTGAACGATCAGTATCAAACTTTACAAAAAAAGTAATCAAAAGTCTACGGAAATTTAGTGAAATTTTTAGGCTTTTTGGATGGATCAATACTCTCTACATGCAATTGGTGATTTTGCTTTACACGACCATAGATCAAAAAGTAAACAATTCACAACAGTCCTCTACAAAATACTTTGAACATTTAATTTGTAGTAAAACTTCTCCGAGTTTCACTTGTGTTAAGTTGTACCGGGTTGCGTTGAAGATTTTGTCTTTCTAGCTAGTGAAAATGTCAGTATCAGAGGATGGGCTTACTTAAAACTTGACCGTGTGGTTGCGTGCTGTTTAATTTAGTGTCGACTATTGATGTCGGCTGACTGAATGTCCACTCGTTCTTTAAATACTGTGGTCAGTGCCCCGTTGTGCACTCGATTAAAGTGTGCAGTCGTTTATGCATCAATTTTCAATCTCTGTTCGATTTAGCCGCCAAAGCAGCAAATGAAGCGTCGTTAACTCGGTGAAAATCCCGTTGTTCGGCTGAGGAATTATCAAGTGTGGTCATGTGCGTTGGCTGAAGCGATTTCGATCTGCCGACGGTATTCGTCGCTAATTTCCAGTAACGTATGAACTTATTGAATATTTAATATTCCGCTACGTTTTTTTACCGTATTTATCATCTTAACATGCGACACATAAACGCACGGTTTTGTTCTGCATCGCGATTCCGCCATGAATGCTTCTTTCCATAGTAAACGTTTCATGACGAATTATATGAAATAATTTTGTCATTCCCTGCCGCAATCTTAGTATAGCTGCTGGCATCCTAAGGATCGAAAGTTAATTTAAGATAACTTTCTTTACTCATTCGTTTTAGTAATTTTAACGGTTACGTAATGTGAGGCTGTTCTTCAATACTGACAAAAGACTGGTTTTTCTATTTTTTTTTATTCATGTAATTTGAAATAATTTTGACGTTATGCGAACAGTTTTATGTGTGTGTTCTTGTGCAGGATAATTGCACATTTAAAGATGTGCATGTTTCTCGTGTGAGTGCAGCAAATGAAGGTGTTATAGGCTGTGCATGTTTCTCGTGTGAGTGCAGCAAATGAAGGTGTTATAGGCTGTGCATGTTTCTCGTGAAGTGAATGAAGTTTTATTATTATATTAATTCAAGGCACCTCGGTAACTATGAGCAGGACTAGAGGTGAGCAGCGTCCCCTACGTAGACAAGCATGCAGAGGAGCTGCGTGGCGAGGACATACCGCTGCACGTGGCGTTCTTCACGTTCCTGTCGTACGGCGTGCTGCTGCTCGTCGGGTACATCAAAGAGTTCTTCAGTCCACCCTCCAGCAAGGAGCGCCACAGGGAGGTCAGTTCATTCTCTTCTTTATTATCTCCTAGTGAAGAAGTGCAGACCAAAGTTCGCTGCTAACCAGATTACGTTAAGTTGGTTTAACTTCCGGTCTGTTACGATGTATTCCATGTGTATGTCCGTGTTATTGTCTTAGTTTTAGATAAGATAACGATTCCTGGCAAGCACGCCTGACACAATAGAAATGTGTACAGAAGAATGGAGATCTTACTTGGCCAGAGTTTTGTTCATGTATCCTACGTAGAATGGTTATAGTCGATTTATTTATGCGTTACATTTCGCGTTGCAATGAACGTCGGCCTATCTCTATACGCGAAAAGTATCATTTGTATATCTAAAGAGGTTAAATCTTATTATTTTTCAGTATTACTGCATTGGTTCATTGAAATGAAAGAGAAAGCATTCATAGCTTGCCGTGACATCATTCCATATCTTACTGCTATACTGTTCCTATCCCTCATATATAATAGAAGCTTGATTGTTAGCCTCATGCAGCATCGCGCTCGCTCGTCCTTGTGTCACTTGTGATGGACAAATCTAGCACAGAGCTTTGTGTCTCACAATGCGCATTATATAGCTTCCCTCTCTCTTGTGTTTCTGTTCATCTTATGTGTTTTTGGCGAAATGTTAAGCAAAGATTGTAATGTTTTCAATTGGGGTTTTGGTGCATCTTTATGAATACGACATACATGCACAATTTAACGAAATTTCATGCGCATACGTCTTCTTTTTGGAACTTGATATTAAGGAACAGACGGAATGCCTGCAATGTTCTTGTATTATTTCTCGTTCAGGGATCACCTCAAACACTTTATTACCTCATCTCATTGATAATTAGTGATGTTCGGTCACGGCTTACCCTCCACTTGTTATTACCTCGTCTCAATTGTAATAAACAAAGCTCGGTCTCCGCCCCCAAGCAACAAGGCGCGTACGTGAACGCAAGTCGCGGGCTTCCCTTGCTCGCGAATTATTTTCCTGTCGCGGTTTGTAGTTTCCAGTGCGGTGAAAAATTCCTTGTTTAGATTTTCCTTCTTTGTAGATATTTCTCTTGTGCGTGATTGATTTTTAACACAAGAAACGACGATTTGAATAAGTAAATACATGTTATACGGGTCAATTGCTCTTAAATATTATATCCAAAGCCGCCTCACATAGATAAACGAATTCAATAGCGAGACTTTTCAACATTTTTATTTCTTAGGTATTGAGCTAGTATACATCGCAGTAAATTTTTGCTAAATTTTCATAACATCAGCATTGAACTGTTGATATTGACTTGTATGTTTTGATCGCTTTAACTTTTTCGTTTTATTGGCCAAGTGTGTGCGTTCTATTTATATTCAGTGCAATTATTGTGCTCGCAATAAGCGTGTGAAGGCCGCAAAAACTATAAACCTGACTGCTACGTGAGATCTAGGCTGTTATATGATATAATTTTGTCTTGATTTCGACCGGCCCTCAGTTTTCCTTATACACCGGAAAATTTCTCTCAATGGGATGTTCCAGTTATTTTCCTGTTAGCATTTCAACCTTCATCGCTGCAAATTATTCAAGTTTAAAATTTATTATTTTTCTTCCGTCCAAATTTGTATTTTGCTTCTCCTGGCTCATCGTTGCCCAGATTAATAGTGAAAACTACTTCTGTAGTTGGAATTTTTTTTTACACTCTTGATGTTGACCTTCGTTGGTTTCGCTAGAAAACAGCTGCGTATACCTTAACTCGCGTCGGGCTGCTTAGGTACAAGTGTACTACAATAATCTTGTAAAATTAGGCTTGCTGAAAGGGTTAATTATTATAATAATCACTCCCGCTGAGCCCAATTAATAGCTTCTTGTTATTGATCTGCATTGTAGTACTTATTACCTGCTAACAAGACTTGCGCTGAGTAATCAATCACCTGCTAGTAAGACTTGCGCTGAGTAATTACCTGCTAATAAGACTTGTGCTGGGTAATCACCTGCTAGTAAGACTTGTGCTGGGTATAATCAGCAGTGCAGGGCCGTTGCAGCTAAAGCTTTAGCGATGCGTATAGCAGTGTAGGCCCGTTGCAGTAAAGCTCTATCGATGCGTATAGCAGTGCATGGCACATTTCAATGGCATTATGCAGTAAAGCTTCATCGGTAGATTTTGCCAGGTGAGAAGAAGTAACCGTCCCGTCCGTGTTTACATGCACTGAGCGCTGTTGACGCGCCAGCTCACGCGTCTGATCGATGTGTGTGGCACTGTCGCGGTCGGTGCTCCGCATGCCACCGTTCAAATGCCAGCGGTGCCATGGTGATGAACTTCACTTTAATAAGCGTTATCGTACCATGATTGATAGTTTGGTATTTTGATGCGTGCTGCTATTCATCGCTGTAGTTTTGTTGTATAACCTTTCAATTTTTTTGCTTACCTATAACAGGTTCATGGTCTCTCCAATGCAGTCGCCAATGTTTCTTATTTATGTTCGTTGTGTCATCGCTCCTAACTTATTCTTCGGTTGCAATGCAACTTTGAAATTTCAAAATGCAACGCATGATTGAAATTTCAAAATGCAACGCATGATTGAAATTTCAAAATGCAACTTGGAAAATATTTCAACCGATTCGGTTGCTGAGCAGGCATAAGGTTGTTGCTAGCTTCTTTTGTATAAACTTGAAAAATAACTTATAAATTGTAAAATACGCATCAATAGGATACTGAACTTTTGTTTTCATGTCACTGAATACATGCAATAACCGGCGGCTCTGCCGAAATTTGAAACACGTAGCGTAAGTTTTGCTGGAGAAACCTGCCGACGCGGCCATGTTTACATCTGCTTGGTGATGTCTGCGTGTGCTCATGGATACCTAAACCGTTTACACGATGCGCCGACATTTCTTTATAACGTCTAAAAGTGCCGACTCAACCATTGATTTATTCTAATACTCGAGGACAGGTGAAAATGATCTCTGCGAGAAAAATCATTATCCACAATCGCTGCCCTGCAGTAGATGGGACGTTTGAGTCAGAAATCAATTCTTTCGTCATGATCTCAGTATGTCAAAGTTTCAGCTGTCATTAGCCGGAGCTCTTTTTTTTGCACCGGTCACTATAACATCTAACTAACTGGTCGTAGCCTAAATATCCACGAGGCTTGGAATGCAAGCGTGAGGAGGTCGAGCCTACATACCTGCTGGTGGCCTTCTGGGACATCGATCGCTGCTCGGCTCTTGCAGGCAGCAGGTCGTGCCGTGCTGTCTCCCCTACACAGCGTTCCTCACCTCATGTGGCGCACTAAACGCGTCTTCAGCTTAGTTCCTATGACAATTAAGATATTGACAAATTATTGACATTGCATATATTTCGTTCAGAGACTTGAGTCACGGAAGAAAGTCTTCGAATCTAGCCCACGAATGCGTTTTTTTAACATAAGTGGCCTGTGCTTTTCGCTTGAAGTTCTAGACAAAATTTGGTTAATTTTTACCGATGAACATGAAAGATCTGTAAGTGGAGCGCATTCCTTTACTTCCTCTTTAGCCTGAGTTAGGTTAACATAGCATGGTTAATTGTTCACCAATCATCATAGATCCCTGACCTGGCTACCGTTTATATGCTCGCAGTGTTGCGTAACTTTCTCGTGTGATGATATTTTAGCTCCAAGAATCTGTCTTCAATATGTACTAGCCTGCACGTATTGTCGTCTGCACGTCACTCCAGAGCGGCGCTGACATCGTCTCTTACTTTTTTGTGTGGGCGAGGTCAGTCTCATTATAGCTAACAGCGATGCCTGGTCTCTACAATATATATATAGTGAACTGTTGCTTCTCATCTTCTTTATTATATGTGAATGCTTTCATGTTCGCTTGTACCATCGATGCAAGATCATGCGGTCACGAGCTCATCATCTCATTCACTGTTTTTCGTTAGAAATTTTCGATGATTTTGCCCTGAAGGATTTAGTTGTGTTTTGTCTTAAAAATTCCAGTGTCAGGTCATTCACGGTCTCGATAGTTCTGCAAACGTCGAATTATTTATTAAACGGCTTTGAATGAGGGAAACGGTCGTTAACCATTAGCACGGTGTAATGGTTCTTAACTATAGCACGCAATTTGTGATCGATCTATCTGCAAGGTTATTCTAAATGATGGACCCTATTTAATAAATTTTAATTTATTTAAGTTAAAATAAATAATTTATACACCAATGGAGAAAGAAAGATTCAATTTTTTTACATGTGTATAAATGTTCCAAACGCTCAGGAAGTGACCGATTTCGCGTTTGAATAAGTTAAAAAGTTCCAATTTTAGAACCAATTAAGCGTTAGATTAAGGTAAATAAAAAAGTGGAATTTTTCTCTTTCCGTTGGTGCAAAAATGATTCATTTTGAATGTATTCTTAAATAAATAAGAATATATAAAATTGAGTCCATCATCTAAAATACCCCTGTATTGTGTAGGTTTTTATTGCACAAATATGCTGTATATGATAATGCCTATCGCAATATTATTGATCTAGATATACCGTGAGGTGTTGCTCAATTGTTTGTTCAGCCTAATGAAGATAAGGCTTCATTTGCATGACTTGGCATTCTCAGGCACGTAGGGGGTGGATGTATGTCAGTTGTCTGTTTGGTGGTCGGTGGCTTTCGGTGGGCTGGGTCTGTCTCTGTTTTTTTTGGTTCTTTTTTTTTTTGGAAGTTTTCTATCTTTTGTAGTGCTTGGGTGGCTTACTTTTGTTCATTTTTCCTGTTCTTGTTTTTTTTTTTCTTTTTTTTAATTTCCACCAAGAATTATGAAACCCATTTCGGAGGTTACCTTTTTATTTCATCTTTTAGTGAAATTGGTTCTTAAATGTGACAGACATAAGACGAAGTGACGCGTGTGCACACGTGATAAGTACTACTAATACCGTCCCGCCTTGACCTTCGCTGCACGTTGCTCCTGACAGCTTCAATTGCTTCAATTGTAACGGCAAGTTGTGCGCGCTGCATCTTTGGCAGATATCCATTCCATTGCTCTCAAAAATATAGTTTACGACTTGATTTTAATGTAATGCGATTTGGCATTACATTAAAATCAAATCGATTAAAATTGATTTAGCATGTAATGCGATTTGGCCTTTGTAATGAGTAAATAGACGGTTGTAGATACATATATACGCATGACAAATGCACTATAGCGCTCCCACAATGGCTCCCAAGCCGCGTGGTCTAAGTTCGTGAGTAATGTGTTGCGCGACAGTTCAGCGAGTTAACCGGCTATCATATATCCCAAGATCAAAATAATGCTTGCTTGGCAAGGAAGAACTTTTATTTTACGAAAAGAATTACTAAGTATACCTCTTAATTTTACCGTCGCTAAATTTGTCCCACGTTAAATGTGACCTCTAGTCTTTCTCAAGCGCGTCGGTTCAGAATTGTTGGCTGATGAGGTTTGGCGCGTGTTTGTGTTCTTGCGATTTGTTGTAACCTGAAGCGCTGACGAATGCTCGTGTTCACAGCCCATCCCTCACACTTGCAGATTAGTAACGGTTTAGTAAACGCATCACTCACCACCATTTTTGAGCTGAGACGGAACATATATATTATGTACAATTTTCATCTGCGACCGCTAACTTTCATTTATTCTGCGAGAATTCTATGTTTGTTATTGTTTTTGCTATTTTATGACATGAACTTTTGTTCATTAGTCTTAGAATTACGCGATAATCTCAGAAGTGATTTTGACTGGTGAGAGACTAACTCTATAGAGTTGGTCGCTTTTTCGTCTGCGATTGCGCCTGGCATATCCTATTACAGCTTCGATGTCTGCTTTAAGTTACTTATGGTGTGTTATGGCGTCGTCAAGTCAACGTAAACTCGTAAAATTTTTTTCGAATATGAGTTATTTTTTTCAGTAATTATTGAAGGGTACACTCGAAATTTGGATTCTAAGATTAGGCTTACCATCCCTTTGAAAAATACAATCGTTTAGGGGTTAGGGCTTCTGTTTAGCCTTATCGATGTTTTGTTGGCAGATTATGCGTAGTCTGCCAATATAACCGCGATGTGGTGATCTGCCTGCAGCTGGTGCATGGGAGCTACATTTAGGTCCTGGCCCACGCATGCGTCGCTTCTGCTCGACATCAGCAAGACTTTATTATCATTAACTCCGCAGACACTTCATTTCACTTCTGACGAAATCAAACACGTTCATATCACACTTACTTGTACTTACAGCCAGCTCTAAATTCAAGAATAAAGGATTGAGAAAAAATTCCTCATTCAAGAATAAAGCATCGCAGAAAAAAATTATTAAATTGTGAATAATTGAACAACAGGGAGCAGTGAGTATGATGCATAATCTTAATTATTTTATTGTGTTAACGATGTAAGCAGGGCCGGGGGGGGCATGCAGTGGTGCATGTGGCGGTTGACGCTCGACGGCGCATTACGCCGCATTATGCGTACAGCGGTCGCTGCGCCGATCACTTAATCGCGAGACCTCGATCATTTGCGCCTCTGGATTGCAAGACCTCACTGGCCTCTTGATTGCAAGACCTCACTCGCCTCTTGATTGTAAGACCTGACTGGCCTCTGGATTGCAAGGCCTCACTGGCCTCTTGATCGGAAGACCTCACTGGCCTCTTGATTGCAAGACCTCACTGGCCTCTTGATTGCAAGACCTCACTGGCCTCTTGATTGCAAGACCTCACTGGCCTCTTGATTGCAAGACCTCACTCGTCTCTTGATTGCAAGACCTCACTCGCCTCTTGATTGCAAGACCTCGTTTCTGTGCCTCATTCTCATAGATCTTAACTACCGGCTCATCTAAGGTCGCAAAAATATCGGCTATCCCTGATGCTCCAATTATCTATCTGGACGTCATTTCTTACTGTGTCGTTCGCTTGCCCTGTTCAAAATATTGAGGTATTAATTTGATGTCTATTGTTGGCACCTCAGGGTTGCTCATAAGTCAACCATATGTGCCCGGTTGTGACTCGTGATTAGTTTGCAGTGTCAGGTACAACTCGTGCAACTGCAGCATTCCGCGCCTAACGAGACGTAGTACTATATAAGCGTTTGGTTGTATGGGCAGGGCGCTGTGCAATACTTATGTCACTATCCAGTGCCCATAATAAGCAATTTCTGTGATTCACTTACTGGATTATACGTTTCGGCTACTTTATGGTTAGTCCATTGTTGGATCACACGTAATTCCCTTACTCCTGCTTCTGAATATAAATCTGAAAGAATTTCAAAACAATGTACTGTATACTTCAAGTCCATTTTGTACTCAACATATAAAACAACTGCTGATCAGTGAGCACTAACGTGAATTGAAATCAGCGACAAATCTAACACGGAATCACGTGGCTGCTACCTGCAGTGCGTGTCAAGTATCAACCCCTGTGATCAATACATCTCCTATCATCGTCCTGTTTGATTTAGTGGCGTAAACGGATGATTCATCTAACGTTGATATATATTCACGTCGTGTCTGATGTTTTTTATTACATTGTCTTCGTCTCTGCTTGACGCGGCCCTTATACTATGGCTGCTAGAGCGTCCTGATTAGTTTCTTGAGTATATTTTTTGCAAGGTCCTCAAATTTCAAGTTTTACAACTTCCGCCTGGATAGCGGAAATGAGGTCTGACGCAGTACCGGCGTTCAGCAATAATATCATTAGGAATGAACATTTATATTCCTGCGAATTGAATATTTTCTATAAATTGATTATGTTGCACTCGTATGTTCGTTGGTGACTTGAATATCTTTACTATGGTGAACTCAACTATCACCAGCTCACAGTTAACGTTGAAAGGAACACTCATTTCGACCTTGCAAGTCCAGCATCTACGTCAGTCCAGCGTTGCAGATTGCATTACTCTCGATCCGAACTTTTTGCGATAGTAAGACTGCAAGAAAGACCGCTTTTTACATGGGGCCTATACAACCTTCATCCACCCTGCGCTACTAGCCCGCGTCGACCCTGCTTGGTGCTTACTACATCCCTGACCTAGTCCAGCTGTGCTTTTTTGCGTCTCCAGTTTTTGGAAATTTCTCTCCGACAAATTAATTTTATTGCATAGATGAATTCTTCATGTCTTGTCTTGTTCGCATTTCTCAAATGACTGTCGATGGAGACCTAGTTAATTCCGTTGGCTTGGGAGTATGGAATTTTTTGAATAATTTATACCGTACTTTCTTCCCCTGATTCACCCCTTGTAAAAAAGAATATTTAATTTTTTGGCGAAGGATATAGAATTTGTAAAGGTTTTCTGCATTATATCGTCAATTGCAATCAAAATCATGTGTTTTAATCGCTGCAATTTCTTGTTTGACTTAGATTGCTTCATTTAAAGTTGTATTATTGCTGCTCACTTCTAGTAAAGCACTCTGGGCGATTGAAATTCTCAGCAGAAATGGATGAAAAAATGACATGCTATATTTACGAAAGAGCATAGAATCACTGATTAATAGTCATGCCTAAAGAAACTGAACCGGAATCATCTCAACTGGCAACAACTGAATACAATTGTAATTATGCTGCAGCATTTGTCGTACAATCTGCCAAGACCTGTGACGAGACTTGCCGAGCATCTGCAGGATTCCGAAAGACGGTGAAGGTGAGTTGAGCGCGGTCTGTTTTTGCCTGATTATGTCGGTACGGCGAACCTCTTTCCTTTCACTACCGCGAAGACGCTGCACGATCGTCGCTTTCTGACACTGTGCTGCACTCGAGAATGAGTTATCATATATTTAATACAAATTTAACTTTGACTAATGAACTTTGGGAATATACAAGAGAAAGTAGTTTTTACTTGAAGAGTAATCTTTATTTTCCAATTTAAGATTTAGATTGTTCTTATTATGCTCAGGCTTCCAGGACTCAGAATGACAATCTTTTATTCATGAAAATTTGACCACAATAAAATTGAGACGGTCACTTTTTGTCAGCAATTATTTCATGTCATTATATGAAATGTTGGAAGACTGGAACTGATTGGGTGATTCTTGGGACATTTCTACTTGGTACGTCGCCTGAACTTGCGGGATTAACTTGTGTGCCTGCCGCCTTCTGTAAGAATTACATGCGTATTTAGCGTCGCGTTTTAGCACGGCTGATTCCTTTGTGTACGCGGCAATAAGTAGGTCACACTTCTATGCATTATACATCTATTCGAGGCCTCGACCTGTGCATGAGATTCTATTGGGGCCTTCATTTACGTTGAATTCTGATCCTGCGCCTTGAAATATAATGCTGATATGTGTACGGCTGCGCGCCCCAGACTAGCTGCTTTTCCGGCACGTGCTGGAGGCTTTCAGTGAGACTTTGATATTCTGAAGCCTACTAGTGAGAGGAGAATATTTCTGCGACTGTCCTTGAAATGGTGTGGTGGTTTAGCTATGTTGGGGGAATAATTCAGTGGAGACTTGCCCATCAACCCTCATCCCTCAAACATGAAATTAAATCAAGAAAAACAGTATACCTAGTTTTAAAATCAACTTATGTGCAATGTTTACAGCACATGTATTGATATTTTTAACGATTCTTATGTCACATCCTGACGCTGATGTTCAGAACTAAGAATTCCAAAGAAAATGAAGAAATCAGTTGCATCACTGGCATTATTTTGTTCCCGTCTTCATTCTTAGATGTCACTGATGATTTGATCTTGAGCATCGAACAGGAGGTGGATCTGATTGACTGACCGCAAGTTTTATTTCACGTCATCCAAATAGGCCTGCGATTTTTCTTGTAAACAATTTGATCAGATAATTTAGTGTTGTTTGTCTAAATTAGAACGACAATTTCTAGATGATTAACTTTCGGCAGATATTTAGCAGGATGTTGACTCAGGCCTGTATCAGCGTCAGGCCTGTATCCCTGACGATTGACCATCATGCACTTGTTGCGCGACTCCATTGCCTGCGTCGCGCTCGCTTCGCCATGTCTCTTGCTATTGACTTCTATCTGCTGCCTTTTGCGGAAGCGCGTTCCTATTTGTTTGCAAACATTTAAATTCATTAGACTAGTCGATGAGTTGTAATAGTTTTGCACTATCTTTCTATGTTGTTAATTTATCATTCGATATAGCCTGTACGTAATGCCCTTTTAGTTTTCTATTGGCCGATCATATTTCCTTGACTGACCGTCCACAGTCGTTGAAGGTTTATACGCTTTAGCTTAGGCCAGTTGTTTGCTGCACCATGTTTAATCGCCGCCAGCTTCACCGGGCAAACAAGGGAATTCAACGAAATACCAGCTTGATAATCAGACGAAAACAGAGCTTATGTCAATAGCTCAATATGCTTTGCGCGCGATTACTCGTGTACTTGACATCTTTTGTGCTGCCACTAATTCACAGAAAATGAGACGTTCAATCGTGCGATATTATTGCACGGCTTTATTCTTGTATTTCATAAGCTTATTATTTCATTTAAGTTTTAAGTAAAAACTACGTTTTACCGAAGACGGAAGATATAACGGAATCAGAGTCATGCCTAAACAGTTGATCATCACATCGATGAACTTCACAAGGAACTGATTGAGTGACTTCGATCGGGATCGTTTGTGTATTAAGGCACAATTCTTCATCTATACTTCCACTGTACTCTTGTTGCATATTATTGTGATGTTTTCAGGCACCTGTTGGGTAGACCAATAAGCTAGGAGTTGGGTAGACCAATAAGTTAGGTGAATCTGGGTTGACCAATAAGTTAGGTGAAGCTGGGTAGACCAATAAGTTAGGTGAAGCTGGGTAGACCAATAAGTTAGGTGAAGCTGGGTAGACCAATAAGTTAGCTGGGTAGACCAATAAGTTGGGTGAAGCTGGATAGACCAATAAGTTAGGTGAAGCTGGGTAGACCAATAGGTTAGGTGAAGTCGGGTAAACCTACTATAAGTTAGGTGAAGCTGGTAGACCAATAGGTTAGGTGAAGCTGGGTAGACCAATAGGTTAGGTGAAGCTGGGTAGACCAATAGGTTAGGTGAAGTCGGGTAAACCTATAAGTTATGTGAAGCTGGGTAGACCAATAAGTTATGTGAAGCTGGGTAGACCAATGGGTTAGGTGAAGCTGGGTTGACCGATAGGTTAGGTGAAGTCGGGTAAACCAACAAGTTAGGTGAAGCTGGGTAGACCAATAGGTTAGGTGGAGTCGGGTAAACCAATAAGTTTGGTGAAGCTGGGTAGACCAATAGGTTAGGTGAAGCTGGGTAGACCAATAGGTTAGGTGAAGCTGGGTAGACCAATAGGTTAGGTGAAGCTGGGTAAACCAACAAGTTAGGTGAAGCTGGGTAGACCAATAGGTTAGATGAAGTCGGGTAAACCAATAAGTTAGGTGATGCTGGGCAGACCAATGAGTTAGGTGAAGCTGGGTAGACCAATAGGTTAGGTGAAGCTAGGTAGACCAATAGGTTAGGTGAAATTGGGTAAACCAATAAGTAAGGTGAAGCTGGGTAGACCAATAGGTCGCTGAAGCCTTGCTCGGGCGTAAGCCGTGCAAGAATGTGTGACGGACTCACCGCCCGAGGTTCCAATTGAGGGATTGGGTCAAGTTCAGGGGAAAAAGATCTGAGATTCTGTCGAAGTTTTTTACTGTTAATATAAGGTCAACTTCTGATGAATGAAAGCGCAAGCTTCTTTATGGTTAAGAAAACGTTTCCCATTAAATATCCCGTCGCCATTACTGATCACAATGAAAAGTATTTACAGTAGAAGTGGTCATGCAATGTACAAGATCCTACGTGGTACGTGTCTACCGTTGTTACGCCGGCCAGTTTTTTGGTTGTGGTTTGACCTGAAGTTTTTGTCTACTTCAATGAACTTCAGTCAAACTAGGCGAGGTAAACGAAAGTTGTTCGGTTGTCTGACCAGCGCACGTGGAGTGAGACAGTAAAACATCTACAGTGAATGTCACGCATTAGTTTGACGTTCAAGCTTGATTGTTTTGCAAGTGCAGGAGAATCATAAACATACGTTTAGATTATTCATGAAAACCCCCAAAAATTTTCATAATTAATAATTTAAGTATTATCTTTTGATTTATTGTTTACAATACGTCTACATCGAAATGCAAGCTGTTGTTCTGACCATTCGTATTGACCAGTTCGCTCCGATATTGTGTACAGCTTTATGGTTCTGCTTCGTCATGTTGCTTTTAACAAGCGGATGATTTCTTGCGAAATCATTTTATTCTTTCGCGGGTCAGTGTCAAACTGCACCTCGAATTTCGTTCAGGAGCGATGGCTGTGACAAACATCTTGGTCTACAACTGCTCATGTAAATGGAGAGCCTTGAACGTGTTTATGAGAATGGATGCGAAATTGACGATGCATACGTGTTAGTTTGCAAGCATGAGTCGCATGTTCATATTGAACGCCATCTGCTATATTATAAACAATCAGCGCTTTGTATTGGTAGAAAATTCAAGATAGTATATATTCTATTGTAATACTTGACTAGCATTGACGATCGAAATAAAAATACAATTTGTAGGGAGAGGCGAGTGACGTGAGTGTACCGCATCAGTAACACTCTTCGCAACACTTCCAGAACCTTCATTGGAGCCTATGCATACCTCCAAGATATAATGCATTAAACTGAATGCGTGCTTATAAGTGAAAGTTGATTCTGAATACGACAATGCCAGAGCGTGAATGCCGTCATAAATAGTCGAACATTTGTGAAGGCTTTCAGCCGTAACTTATTTACGGAGACGTCTTCTGTGACGTTTGAACGCAAATTGTTTACTGGACTCCGCCCCCATGGCATAATGTGACCTCGTGCCGAGATGTGCCGGGTCTCTCCATTGGTATTTAAGGGCAAGAAAGTTCCTGTTGTCGCGTGGGAGGGAAACAACACGTTACCTTATAAAGACTTGTTTCTCATATCCACGTGCTAGTGAGGTATTCATGGTCGTCCTATTATGATGCATGAAGGCAGGCTCACGGAGTCAACATACTTGCTATTTTAAAATATTTTTAGAACGTAAGTTGAAGAATACAATGAAACGCCCGCAATGCTTGAATATATCCCTCCATGACGAACACAAAGAACACTTATTATTTAACTGTATTTTTTTGTAAACAAAGAGGTCTGTGAGGAAATGAACGTTGTACGAGCCATCGGCCACTGGAGTGCTTTTGCGTGTGCAGGTTGGGATTCGTAGTCGCGCAGTGAAAGTATTTCCCTGCGAGCGTATTTATCCCAGCACCGCAGCAGTCCTATTCTGTGTTGCCGGTTGCGTCACTCTACACGCATACTCGTGACGTCATCTCACATCCTGAGACCTCTTCTGCTCCTCCTGCTGCTTATCACTTAACTTTGCCACCAGATTTGTAGCGGATGTATATAGATTAAATGCGTTCATTGCAAGCCTCGTACCTACCCAATAAACGTCGTGCTCGTCTGGTGTTATATTTGCCTTGATTTCTTCTCAGTGAGCCACGTGGAAGTGTGCGCAGTCCTGAGTTATTGCGTCGAAATTTTTTGATTGAATCAGGGACGGGCCTCTGTAGTTTCCGTCTGCCCATGGGTTCAATAAAAAACTTGTCGTTGACCATGGGACATCAGATTGTGGTAATCGGCTATAGTGTTGAATCATGGCTCTATCGTATTGCATTTAATGTAATTTTTTATGCCATTCTTCGTCGGCTATTATCATTGCTGCATGTCATCCTAATCATTAAATTTGTTCTAGCGAAACTGAAGTTGAAATGTTTAGCGAGGCTCGCTATTAATTTACAGCCAACGATCGCAATTTAGTGGCACCAGACATTGCCACGTGTGTAGACCGTATGGCGAGTCGAGGGCTGTGCTTTTAATGAAAGCAATTGATGACCAGGAGCAAGCGATACTCGGTCTCTATCGTGTAGGATTGAGAGTGCTTCTTATTATGTTTTATTGTATTATTTTTAATTATTTCTTGTTATTGAGGTGGCCGCTCAATCTTGCTTGCGCTGGTCGCTTAAGTTGTTTCCTCATTTGCGCCTTGCATCTACACTGGGCGGCATTCTTCCTCATGATAGCGACATAGTGTCGTCATGTTCAGCATGGTTTAGCGCGTGTGAGAGCCGCTAGAGAATTATGTAGAATTTACTTGAACGCTAAGTATTTTGTACGAATGTCCTTGAAATGGTATGTAAATATATTCGTGGGCCCTTTACAGTCTAATTGGAATTAATAAGTTCGACATCTTTAGTCGCAATCATGATATTAAATTAATGTCTACGAATTTTAAAATCACTTTCAAATGTTGGTGCACTTATTAAAGAACGATTGCCGCAGAGTTTTTGAGCTTCTGTCACTGCAAATGTTCAAGCACACAACATTATGAAGGTTCAGAAAATATCCGGAGGAAATGCCTGTGTTGTGGAGGCTTTTTTTATTGTCCCAGCTGAATTCGAGATAAAGCTCATCGATAAGAAGGCGGCTTCTTTGCTTGAATATTTCCTGATACGCACCACACCTGAAAATCATGTAGGTCATAAGTGCCTCGTCTTACACCAGGTCCATGATTATAACACGTCACGCATTATCACTTAAATCTTATAGTATTATCATGCCACACTAACCTGTGTTGATCTCTAACTGAATCGAATTCATGTTGCATGAGTTGGATGCACTCAAGTGTTCGTAGAGACTTGTATTATCTAGAACTCTGAATTACGGATAGCAATGGAAGTGACAGGGTAGTGGGTAAATTTGTTTACAAACACAGCTGTTTTTCTCCTGCTAGTTAAATTATCGGGACAAACCTGAGACGTGTGCAGCAAAATATCAGATACTTGTGTACATGTGTACATGTATATCGCGACATCATGAGCGCCACAGCTTTGTGCGGCTGCTTATCAGCTCATCGATAGTAGAACGAGACAAAGCACTCATGACGGAGGTCCTGTACTCATGACGGAGGTCCTGTACTCATGACGGAGGTCCTGTACTCATGGCGGAGGTCCTGTACTCATGACGGAGGTTATGAGACATTGTGTTATCTGCAGGAGACAATGTGTCAAATATATGCAAGCTTCTCTCTAGCTCAGCAGTGTTGATACTTAACGCTCGAAGTACCCAAGGCATCGGGCAGAATTTTTTGTTGGAGGCGTAAACAAAGAAAACTCTTAGTAAATTCCGGCAGCGAAATTCATCTGCAGCCCCTAAATATTTACCTCGATCCTCCCTAGTTGGTAGAAATTGTCACGATAACATCGGTCGTGTCCCTTTGTGGATAATTTACTATATAATATACGCAGTAAAATCGTGTCCAATCATACGAGTTCAACGCGGTATCTTGTTATGAACGATTTTCTCCTACTTTGAGTAGTTTCGCATGTCCAAGTTCATAGCAAATTACTGAACGTTGCCATCAGAATATCTTCATCTTAACGCCTTATTCTGACGCCGATATCACGTTCCCCCAGGACTACGTGCCGCTGTTCGTAGGCTTCGAGAGTTTCTATTTCCGCAACGTGTACCGCCCCATCAGCGACTGCTTCTGCCGCCCCATCTGCGGCGTGCCTGGCGAGCGCATGACCGTCCTCGAGCGCACCTCCCACAACAACAACTGGGACCATGTGTACGTGGCACCGTGTCATTATCATTATTATCGTGTCATGCTTGCCAACTTATCATGAAATTTAGATATTTCATGAAGTGTAAAATTCAAGTTTGAAGCTTTTTTTGGAGCTTAAGTTTTTGTTCGTTTCTGGACTGCTTCAGATTTTGACGCCAAATTCATATTGGATGTAATTTTTAACGTTTTTAATTTCAATTTCAAATTCGAATAGTTCATAACAAAAACTTATGTTCAATAAAATTGATTTTTTCCATCTCTTAAAAATTATTCTCAGTTTTGGCATAAAGTAATTTTGTTTTGAATAGGAATATATTTAAAATTGCTACTGTTATTGGTTGCGTATAGGTATTCTTCAAGTTTCCTTGTTCCACGTGTGCCTTTTTTTCTGCTTGCACAATATACAAAAATTATTCATTTTTGTATTTCTGTGCACAATATTCATTAATAGAAAAATTTTTTTTCGTACTGAAATGTTCTCGACGTACTTCAGTATTGGCAGGAAATTAATTTACTTGTGCGCATATTGCACAGTCTGACTGGCCGCAAGATCGACTCAATCAACGTGGGGTCGTACAACTACTTAGGTTTCGCTGAAAAGACCGGCCCCTGCCACGACGCTGCCGCCCGGGCCATCTCATCCCTCGGTGTCGCCGTCGCTAGTGCCAGGACCGAGATGGGTGAGCTGGGTATACGGATGGGTGAACTGGGCGGTGGGCATACGGATGGGTGAACTGGGCGGTGGGCATACGGATAGGTGAGCTGGGCAGTGGGCATACGGATGGGTGAGCTGGGAAAAGGGGTTGGGTCAACTGAACAATTAAGATGGCTGAATGGCGGCGAAAAGTACTCTTCATCAATATTAAGCGATCAATGCCCACTGAAGTAGGTGTAATTAGCATTTGCCGACGCTGTAACTGTTTTTTATAAAGCCATTCAGGCAACAATTCATTGTATACACTTCTCCTAAAAATATATAAACTTTTCATGACTGGCTTGCAGGTACTCTGGAGATCCATCACGAGCTGGAGGCGCTGACGGCGGAGTTCGTGGGCACGGAGGACGCCATCACATTCGGCATGGGCTTCGCCACGAACGCCCTGAACCTGCCGTCCCTCATGGGCCCAGGCTGCCTCGTGCTCAGCGACGAGTGCAACCACGCCAGCCTCATCCTCGGCCTCAGGCTCTCCGGTGCCACTGTCAAGGTAACACATTACAGTAATATAAGTCTACCTCTTGTTTTTTGAGTGCTGCATACAGAACATGTCAGTTCTGACAGCTAATGTTTTTTACTCTTCTATAGTAGTTGTTCTTCAGTTCGGATGGTATGCCGATGTGGAATAGGGATGCTGTTGGCAATGTACGTATTGTTTGGAAGTAATGCTGTAGGGAATGCGTTATCTACTGATGACGATCGCAGTTGGCAACAATAAACTAGCAATAACTATGCAGCAATAAACAAGCACTAACCACGCCCGCCGCCCTCCAGGTATTCCGCCACAACGACTGCAATGACCTGGAGCGTCGCATTCGGCGAGCCATCATCGACGGCCACCCGCGCACTCGACGGCCCTGGAAGAAAGTCTTCATTATTGTTGAGGGCATTTACAGCATGGAGGGCTCCATCTGCAACCTGCCCCGCCTCATCGAAATCAAGAAGAAATACAAGGTGGGACTCACTGCCACCCAAAACTCATAGACGGTCGTGTTCAGTTTAGTAGAGGATGCCATCATCAATACTGAGCAGTGATTTCACCTAACAACGAGTATTGAGTTTTTTTGAAGTCATATTTAATGTATAATTGATCCTGAATTGATCCTGTATAATATCTGTTATCTGGCAATATTGTATTGTTAATTTATCTACCGTCATCCCGTTACGTTTCCAACGTAAAGATTTAATCTTGCTTTCCTCTGGATATCTTATTTATTCTTGAAGTTTCATCAACTATAAGTTAAACATAACCTCGGTTGTACTGCCGTACTCGCGAACTATCACAACCTATACAAACAACCTATCACAACTATCAAGTCACGTCTCACTGTCCCATGCCCCGCGCAGGCGTACCTTTACGTTGATGAGGCGCACAGCATCGGGGCGCTGGGGCCCCGAGGACGCGGCGTGGTCGACTACCACAACTGCGACCCCAAGGACGTCGACATCCTCATGGGCACCTTCACCAAGAGCTTCGCCGCTGCCGGGGGCTACATCGCCGGCTCCAAGGTCTCGTCAATACGAAAGGCTACCGAGCAAACAGTTCTAAATTAGTTTCATCTTTCAAAGCTCTGCAGTTGGTACCCGGCGAAAAATACTGGCGTTTGGGAAGAAATTCGTCGAGAAAATATATACGGTTTATAAAATTTATTTTGAATCACAGGTCTTAAGAGTAACTGGGAAATTCACTGAAGAACCTGCGTCGAACATCAAGTTTTAGTCGAACTCAAATTTGATGACAAAAGTTAACACATGAATAAGATGTCCTGCAGCCAGTCGAAGTTCAACATCGAGAAGAGTTTTTCAGATACGAACGCAATGTTGAGAGATAACAAAATGTACGCCTACGCCAACACTCAAGTTACCGCACAACAAAACTTAATTAAATGTTTTTTCCTCGTAGCCTAGTTGTATCGCGAGTTAATTTATGTGTGGTATTTTCCGTAGTATTCTGGCCGATCTACAAATTATTTAATTTATATATAATATAATTTTCCTTTTTTTTTAATTTCAAGCAGATCCTGTTTATGGTACAGGATCTGCTTCAGCAGCGGTACAATACAATTCATTGTCAACATTAATCTTCGTTAAACTTACATCCTTATTTTGTAACTTCCTATATTTTGTATCGGAAATGATGTGCACGTTATTAATTGTGTGTTGTCGCGCAGGCGCTGATCCAGCACCTGCGCATGAGCTCTGACGCGCAGCACTACGCCAGCGCCATGGCGCCCGCCGTCGCCCAGCAGATCATCACCTCCATGAGCATCATCATGGGCAAGGACGGCACCGATGAGGGTAGGTTCCTTACTTCAACTGGGCATTACTGCATCATTTGTGTCACTGAATCTTGCGTGAAATCTTTTCTTATTCGAGACAAATACACTGAACGTTGTCTTCTAATGTTTTACATGAACATTAGTTCTTTTCATGAACTTGATCGCTCTAATTGCCGATTATATAATTGAGTTTGTACTCATCAAGAGTTTCACTGATCTTAGATCGCATTGAATTTCTTAAGTTCGTCGGTCGTTAATATTATTCATGTCTTTTATAATGGCCTCTTGTGGTTGGTTTGATGACATATGTTTGTATGTCTTGTTTTGGTCGCGATGTTGAATGTTACGAGAGGTTTTGTTTTATCTGCTGACCTTCCGGACGGAAGTGGCAATGTTAGGATGGAAGTTAGCTGACGCTGGGAAGTATTAACCGTCTTGTAAGTTCTCTTCCCAGCCAATATAAATCTTCTTCTCCAATATAAATCTTCTTCTTCTTCTTATAAATCTTCTTGTTCTCCAAGTCTTTTCGATTTAATTAAAGAGACAGAAAATATTCTTCGTGGTTTTCTACTGCAAAAAAGCCCCTAGTAGACTCGTGCAGAAATATAAGTACAAGATGACAATAACAAAACGCTACTTGCACAGATGCTGCCTCTGTACCTTAATGCCTGGTGAGCGACGATCTCACTTTAATGGCTTCTATATTTACGGCGGTGTCTACATTTGGTCAATATCTACGAATTTAATTATTTGTTGTTCTAATTCACGACTTATTTTATACCAACTCGAACAGCTCCCCGTCATCTACCAAACAGTCTGACGTCCTTGCTATATATTTACTTCTTTAGTTTGTATCGCTCTGTTGTTTTTCCGCTACCATGTCAGGTATAGACATCTTCATGATCCTATTTTTGAAATAAATTCTTCTGAAGAATGTGGACGCTTGCGTTTGTTGTTGTGTTGATGCATGGACTCAGAGATGAGCTGCGTAGCGAGTGAGTGACGGCAGTGAATGTGATTGAATTAAATCTTTCTTTTCTTCATGACACTCTTTGTGTTCATTTATCCATTCCTTCTATTCCCTGCTTCTCTATTTCCTTTTTTTGTGGTTCTTGTTTTTATTTCATTCACGTGACAATATTTTCTCTGAAAATGCACGCACAATACCTAACCATGATGAGACGGAATCCATTATCAGATGTTGAAATTTTTACCTATCCTGCGAATTTCAGTGACCTGCCGCTTAGCTTTTCACTTGCATTCAGTTCACCGCAACCCTTTTATCTTTTTAAATCTTTTCTTCCCTTGTACATCTCTGATCAATGTAAATATTTGCTACAACAGAGCCCCTTTGCTAGTATATATGTTTGTATTGCTGGTATAAAACGGTTTCCCCTGAGCTGGATTTAGCGGAGTTTCTCTCTCGGGGACACGAGGGTTAAGCTTCCTCAGTCGCGTGTATTAGCTTGAGCAGACTAGTACCAAACCCGTTGAAAATTATGCTAGTAATTTGTATATCTGCCAGAATACAATGGAAATACCCCATAAATAAATTATCTCGCAATACAACTAGGCTGTGATTAAAATACATTTGATTGGGTTTTGTTGTGCGGTAACTTGGGTGTTGACGTGTATTTTGTTATCTCTCAACATAGCGATCGTATATGAAAAACTCTTCTTAATGTTGAACTTCGACTGAATACAGGAGATCTTATTCATGTGTTAAGTTTCTGACTTTGTGCGTGGCTGTTTATATCCTTCTCTTCCATTATATTTCTTTATTTTCCTTTGAAACATTGCAGTTTTCACCAAATCGATTTTTTTAATTTTGGCCATTTATTATTATTCTTCATGTATTTGGGTGTCTTACTTCCCTCCGTACTGACTTTTAGTTGAATTTGTCTTGCACTCAGACGCATAATTTCATCCGTGAACTTTTTTACTTGAAGTTTTCTCTTCCGACGGGACTTCAAGTTACTCTTCATCCGTCCTTCCTAAAATCTGTACTGAAAATTTTGCTTGATATTCTTTAGTACCGAAGTTCGCGACGCTCCTCTAGAGTGACTCTCACGAAGTATCGTCTCTGAAATTAATCTTTCACGCTCATGCAATTTCTGTTGGTACGTCTGCTGCTAAACTGACTAACTGGCATGAAATTCTGACTGAAATGTTTCAAAACTCCTATTGTTTATCGTCAGCGAACCTGTTGAGGGCGTTTGTGCTCATTTTTGTAAGTGAACTGTTACAACAATGCTTTTAAACTGCAGCTGCCATCACCTGCTCATATTTCTACGTATCAAGGATTCCCAGCAGTAGATCAACGTCTAAATACTTGCTCCCTTCCCTTCTATTTATGTTCGTCCATTTTTATGTCTTTGTTTGAATTTGTTAAGTAAAATTGCATTACTTCTGATGTCCATCTCCTTTGAAAAGCGACCACTATAAAAATTTTGAAGGACAGGAAACTTATTTCCATGATTATGTTTATATTCTAAAGTGTTTTTACTTACCTATTGAACTGTTGTTGTCTTTAAACATAAGACCTGGGTGTCTTCTTGATACACAGAGAAATCTGAGTGGTGTGACTAGAGGTGCTGCTGGAGGAACGTTTGTCTTGAAATTAATTAAAAAATTATGTTTCAATTTATTGTTTGACTTGTTGAGATGAGTTGCGTGCTTCAGTTGTTGTTCAAGAGCGCCATGCATTGACCCGACCTTCCGCTTCACTTCCATAGGACAACGTCGCCTCCGCGCTCTTAAAAGGAACATCGCCTATTTCCGAAAACATATGGAGAACCGCGGCTTTTTATTGTTTGGTGACCCTGATTCCCCTGTCATGCCTCTGTTAGGTCTGCCCAAAGGTCCTTTATCGTGAGTAATCATTTTATTTGTGCTCGGACGGTCGTAGGGGAGGGATAGCGCTCAGGTTTTACTGCTTCTGCCGCCCACACACCAATACCACAGACGTGCTCTGTACAATGCATTCACACAACAATTCTACAACAGTTGATTTGTCTTGGAACTTTGTAGAGCCAGGCAAGTCAATCAGGCTGTCTCAGAATTGCTTACAGGAACAATTCAATTAATCTCCAGTCCACATCATCATCATTACCTACGTATACATAATACCTCTGTATTCATGACATGATTGGTAACAGCGGACGAAGATTGTTTGGTATACACCTGGTGCATGGAACATTGATACAAGGTTGACACACGGTACAATAAAATCTATATTCATCTACATGAATGTCATAAGGCACAAAATTGTGGTCAAGCGCTTCACTGTGAGGTCAGATTTAACGAACATTCGCATTTTGCGATCCCACGGCGCTCAGGACTTCTATGGAATTGTCAGAAGGAGACACTAGCGTTATTGCGGTAATGTTTCTACTCTGCTCGCATTGTTTTTTTTTTTAATTTCATATTTTTATAAGACAATCTAAGTAACAGGAAAGTAATTTGTGGTTTTTCTATGTAACCCCCTTCGTCTTGTTGCTTCACGCTGCATTTTCAGTCTGATTGTTTTCTGTTACATATTACCTTTTGTGTCTGTGCGGCCACACCGGTAATTATTCTTTTATCGGAGCCCTGCAGCCACTATACAGCGTACACTATTGATGTGGCTGTCACTATTTTTTTTAAGTCACTGTATACGGTAATGATCTCATATCTACACGTTCTGCTCTCTAATTTCTCTTGTGTTGCAGGTATACTTATTCGAATAATTTCTAATGGTAACTAACTTATTAACTATCGATGCGACGCATGTATTTCATCAGCATGTATTCCAGTTAATGAGTTCAAATCCAAATCCACGCCGGAGGCAGGTTCTGTGATTCGGTGTGTTGAAGCTGCGTGCTCGCTCGTTGGTTGAACGGCTGCGGGGTTGGGCAGCCAGATATTTCTTTAGTCCCGTGAACGAGGAGCTGTTTTGTTGATGTTGTATGTTCGTGAATGATAAGAGCGGACAAAAATTGTTTGATATACACAGTGTGCATATAAGATTGATTAGAGGTTGACTGAGTCAAGCGGAATGAACCAAATTCTGGAGTTAGGTTCCGCATTCGTGTTTGTTGACCAATGCTCCCAAATGACGAGCTTTCAAATGATAAATAAATTCTTATGCTTGAATACAATACTGAGTGAAGTTAATTGAGCTACGTTCTCATGATGGGTGTAGCATCAAGTATCATCAATACTCATGAACTTTCATCGGTGCGTTTTGATAAATTTTATCGGACAGCATAAACCGTGTCGTCAGGATTGAGATTGTGGCTTATTTTAGAGGATATTAATTCACTCGTTCCTGAAGTTATTTCATTGTCTTTTATTTTCTTAAGCGTATCTGGAAATTCTACTGCGAGTGCAAGTTCGCAGTAGAATTTCCCGCCCAAAGTTGTTACTTTGGCCGGCTTTTCCTGACTTACTTGTCAAAGATCACTTGTACAAGATGCATGTTCAAGCCCTACCTTGATTAGTTTTCTCGCCATAATTCGTTAATTTTGGTTGTGTTTGGCTGTCGATTTTGTATGTTTGGCCTTTCGAGTGGTTTGCATCTTAAATGAGTGGCAGCATTTTCGAGTGTATGACCGCTGGCCGTGACCGTTTGATGAGACGAGTGTGTGGTGTATGCATCGTGATGTGAATGAGTGAGTGAGACCATCTGGACGAGCGCTTAGCGCGTACGGAGATGCACGCGCATCAATTCGATTGATTTTGGATTTCTGCTGTTGGATTTCTTCTGTGTGGCTATGACATGTCTTGCTATCTCTCGCGGGTGTTTCATTTATCCACTACATTTGTCTGGTGTCAGTGTGGTCGGTGTTGCATTTATCGACTGACTCTGTTCCGTATGGCGCTATAGGCAAGCGACGCATTGAGACGCTGCACCGCAACACCGTCTACTTCAGACATCGCCTGCAGCAACTCGGCTTTAAGCCATTCGGACACCCGGACTCGCCGGTCGTGCCGATAATTACTTTCCTGGTCACCAAAATTGCGTGAGTATTGTTTTCTCCATGACAGTATAAACATCAGCAGCTGGCAGGCATCTGCGACGAGATGTACGATGCATTAATAAGAACAGCGTTCGAGGTGGCATAGCCAAATGGTATAATTTTAGTGCGTGTATTTAGTGTAAGTCCAGCTTAGTCTCATCACCCTCCTGGCTTGTCCTTGCTGATACCGGTCCTGTAAATGTCGCGTAGCGCTTATCCCTTACACGCACCCGAGATCACGTGAGCATAGCTTCTCCCATGTATATTTGTCAATTTTGTGAGCGTCGAAGCATCAGTTCTGCCACTGGCCATGCCAAGATGCTCAACTCGAGGGCGCCCCTCAATGAATCTTCCGTTATCCCCGTGCTCGGCCTCCTTATCCTCCGTCTCGCTTATCCGCCGTTTGCCGCCGCTCCATCTTTATTAATTCCCAAACCATTCAAGAATTATTCATTTCTCGAAGGGTCTTAACGCTTGTTACCTCGCTCTAGCTAAGTTAATTTACCATGTGATCATTTGAATCATACGAATCTATTCTTTCATACAAGTATTTCATTCATACATATAATAAACACGCAAGATGCTCGGGAAAACTGGTATTATAATGTGACGCTTACAAATGCAGATATCGGAGTCATGGTTACTAACTCTGCTGGAAATGCATGTGCTGCCAATACACTTTATTCTATAAATGAGTAATAGTTGCGGTCTAATTATATAAAGGTATTGTCTTTATTGGATCAATATAAATGATAAGCACTCTGATGAAATGTATTTTTTGTTTCTATGAAGTAATAAGCCATTAATAATTCTAAAGCCTTGTTCCTTGAATAAATATTGTAATATGTGAATAAAATAATAGTTAAAGAGTTGTGTAAGTGCTTCAGAAAATTTTATTCATATAGCATTATAAACCGAGAAAAATAGTATGAAATGAATGGACATAAGAGTTGTGAAAGAATGACAACGCCCCGGTACTTAGGTTCTTGGTGCGGGAGCTGAGCAACCGCGGCGTGGCGTCCGTGGGCGTGGGCTTCCCAGCCACCAAGATCACCGGCGCCAGGATGCGCTTCTGCCTCTCTGCTGGACACGACAAACAGTCGCTGGATGAGGTCAGCTTACCAGACTAGCTTAACTCTTCGTCTAGTTCTAGTTATCTGGGGCCGTACTGTCAAAAATAGTAACAGAGTTAGTTACTCTGTCAGCCAATCACTGAATGATTTTCAAGCTTAAACTAGCCATCATAGTCGAGAAATTGGCCGCTATGTCTACTTAACATGTTTTGATAGTACGGCTTCAGGACTCCTACATTAGAGTAACAATTAGCATTGATCCCGTCAAGAGAGAGCCAAACAAGCCAAGCAACGAGAGCTAAACAAGAGTGTTACGCTGCAGTTGCCGACGCAAAAGTTGAGATTACAACAACCTGTACTTATCTTATCTACAAGCCGAACCTATCTCATCTACAAGCCGAGTCCCTACCACTTCGCCCCCCCACGCTAGTGGTAGGGACTCGGGTTGTAGATGAGGTACAGGTTGTTGTCATCTCAACTCCTGTGTCGGCAACTGAAGCCGAACACTCTTGTTTGGCTTTTGAAGATTTTCACTCCTCTAACTCGCATTATACCGTCCATCTTACTTTCTAGTACCCTCGTTTTATACCGTTAACAGGTCTCAATATTCTTATTGAAGTTGCATGCATAGGAAATTACTAATCAATTGTAGTTAAGGTACTTAATGGTATCGTTGAGCAGGTACTGAAGCACCTGAACGAACTTGGCGACGTGCTCTGCTGCAAGTACAACAAACACAAAGGCCGCGCTGATCTACAAATTGAGTGGTAGGACCTGTCATGAACCTTCACACAACCTCCGTCAACTCTACTGCTGCTGCAAGTCTCGTATCGACGCTTCGTCGTGTGTACTGCTGCTGTATCGCCCGCATCCGACCATGAAATGTTTAGCTCCACTCGACGCATCTTACTAGGAATTTTCTCTTCTCGGTTACTTGCGCTTGCCGCTATTATTCCCATCTTTTCGGTTGTTAGCTGCATATATTTTTTTGCAAAATCATAATTTGCTGCGTTTATATTAGAAGTTTAAAGCTATTTGATGTTAAACTGGCGGTAACTTTCTATCTTTCATGAATTGTCATTATATCACAGTCGTCCCATATGTTTTTTGAAGTAAAATTTTTTTGATATTCTATGGGAGTTATAGCATTTGAAAATGCTGTGTTTCGCATATTAAGTATTTCTAGAATTTCTGTTGTGGAATTTTCCGATTGAGATCTCGTTTTTGCTCTGATTTGCATGCGTGCGGCTGCTGATACTCTTGTCTCTGTTTCATCTCACTGTCGAGATATGCTCGAAGTGGTCCGTGAGGAACGTCCGTCTCTGGTATCATAATGGTTTATAAAAAATTAGCAATGGCGTTAACTTATCAATAAGTATCAAGATATTTCTTAATTATTCAACTTCTAAATAGCTGGCAAATGTTTGCACTTTGTTGCTCGTAAGTGTGTATATATTTTATCAGACGACGATCATGAAAAACTTCCCGCTCGATGTTGACGAAAATAATTGAGCTACTAAAATTATATATGATGTACTCTGAGGTTTAAAAAGTATCGTGGTTGACAGTTTTGATTCTTTAATATTTTTATGTCTGTCACCTTAGAAGATTGTGATGTGTTGTTGAGAGAATTGTAGCATCTTTTTGAGCAACAAAAGATTGATGCGCTCATGTGTCACAACGAAATTACCACCTGAATTTTTATAGAATCGCGAATTATGCAAGCTTTTTTGCGTTGATATTGAAAATCAATGAAATGAGTTACAAAATAGCCGTTGCCTGAATAATACGTGCCTTAATATTCCTCTTAAATGGGGTTACAAGCGATTCTGTGATCTTCCTAAGTTGAGGACGGACATCACCTTTACTATTTTCCTGTAGCTTTGAATTTCTGGGCCTTCTTTTAGCATTAAATGTAGTATATTAAATCATGGATTGCATCGTGGTAGTCTTAGAACGCCAGTCTCGGCGGGCAGTGAAGTGATTACTTGGCTAGCTCCGCGATGGGATTTTAGTTTCTCGATTATATATATGCGGTGTTTGCAATTGATATCGTTGTTAAGGTATAATGAAGGATGCACCTCAAATAATTCTTACGTCTCAAAATAGACGTTCTTTTAATTGGACGAGAAGAACTCACCAAGATCCATAGTTAGTCTATCATTTTAATTCGCCCTGGTTGAAAATGTATGCTCGTTACTGTGAACTGTAAAACTTTGAGTGAATTGCTTGATTCGTTGCTAGCCAACCTGCATTCCAGCAACTGCTAACCCATCCTCGTCCCAGTGCCCACACCTCCTTCTATAGCCCAGCATGGCTGTTGCATTGTCTCGCTGTTAGCAAAACAAGAAAATGATTTCATTTGTTTTCATTAATTCCCTACTGAGGCACGATTTTTTTATGCAGTAGTGAAGAGTTCCTCGGCGTGGTTAAAGTTGAACTTGTAGTACTAGTGAACTGAAGACATTCTAGAATTTCTGTTGATGTGTCCCGAACGCTTTGCTGTACATTTAATGCTCTCCCTTAATCTTTTTTTACACTCTGCTTGTACATAACTCGTGTGTTATTGTTGTTGTTTCTGGAATTGATTGATGATAAAACGATATCCTTGTTATAGTTTACAGTGGGAATACTGCTACGTTGTAGTATTCGAATTTAACGGTTTTCGAATTCATTATCCTACAATGCAGTTCACACAACTAATTAAAGGCTATTTTTTTACTCCGGAAGAGATTATGTTGATACTTGTGACACATTGCCCGATTATACCCTGAATGGAATGCAAATGTTGTGTGTGAAGTGCTGCGTAAATTTAATCTCGTTCTCATAAGCGTCGCGTTGAGTGTTGCTGGAGTTCCGCTTTTGCTCAGATCATCAAAATATGCAGCATATGCAACGCTGTCAGCGCATCGTCCTCAGGATGATGTCGTCAGAGTCGGAACGGACGAGGGTCCTGAATAACAGCCGAGTCCACGTCAAAACTTAGACGTATCCTTGTTATAAGACGGCCGCTCGTTCTTGTGTCAACTAGACTTTTGGTATGAGCGTCGCTGCCGTTTCGACGCCCTCTTGCAGACATGTCACCGGTGCAGCTCGTGTAATGTTCTTCGTTAATGTGTGTTTGTAGTTTTTAAGTTTATATTTCATATTTTTAGTTCCTTAACATTAACCGAATGTCCCCAGGTTCACGCATCATCAAGGATGATTTCTTGGTGCTCCTGACTATTAGGCGGAAACAGTAGAATGTTTATTTTGGTGAATATCCTAAAATGACTTCTTGGTGGCCAACTCAAAGAATTGCTCTGTTTCCTAGAATTAACCAAGCCCTATAATTTTAATAATAAATAAAATTTGAATGAGTATTTGTTGATAGCACTGAAGGCTGAAACTGCAGCAGGATAGAATCTGGTCGCTCTTGTTTTGTTCGCCTGTCAGTTTTCCTACAAGAATATTTCTCTGACTGCAAGAGTTGGAAATATTGTGGTCGCATCTTTTTCATTTACCGCACCTATTCTTGCTTAATGTTATTGCATTAGCATTCCTCTGCGCTGCCGTTCGTCCGCCGAACGATTCTTGCTGCATCTTCCTAGAAATTCGATGTTTTCTGTCGTATGGAATGCGGGTAGTCCCATAGCAATCATTTAGCCATTGTGTGAGGGTATTCTAATTTGTATGGTATTATTTACCCTGACTTGCAACTCCACTTATTCAAGTTTTTCAATAATTAATGTAAGCCTTCTTCAATACTTTTCTTGGCCTGGAATGTCTTTTCAATTATTGACGACAATAGATTCAGTGGTTCATCCACCATACTTGGCTGTTCATAACAGAAATGGGTTTCAATGCCAACGCTAAAATCAAATCTTGAAATGGGATCTGAATGTGGCACGTGCGTCTATCGCCCTAGCGTCTGTCTGTGTTTTTTTTTTTTTTTGCTCGCTTCCTGCGTTGGTCCTCGTATGAAGCGAGACATTAAGTATTTAACAAATATGTTCATTTATGGGTAAACCAACCACGATATTTTCGTGCATGTTACGTCTGTTGTCCCAAAATTCTTAGCATTCTGTAACTAGGCATTCATTCTCGCCTGTCTAAAGTTTAAAGATTTATTGACCTTTCGAGCGTAAATGATTCACGTTTTCTATTCCTGTGTCAGTCTACACAAGATCTCACATGTGTATTCGTGTGTCATTGTACACATGTGTTTCTGCGTCATGGTACCCATGATCACACATGTGTTTCTGCCTCATTGTACACATGATCACACATGTGTTTCTGCGCCATTAAACCCATGATCACACATGTGTTTCTGCGTCATTGTACACATGATCACACATGTGTTTCTGCGTCATTGTACGCATGATCACACATGTGTTTCTGCGTCATTGTACCCATGATCACATGTGTTTCTGTGTCATGGTACACAAGACAATGTGTGTTCGTATCCCATTCACCGGGCACCGGGAATGATTACCTATTGTACATTTATCTGGTAGCGCCGCTAAGATTCGCCATTCCTAATTTATTGATGTATTTGACCCGTACCGAATCGTGTATCTGTTATTGTAAGTCATGTATCCTCGCGATAAGTTAATATGAGAGAGACGGCCGCGTTATGATGCCCAAGCATATCATTGCTCTGAAAAAGACGGTAATTGTCAGTGTAAGGGAATAATTTATTTACTCATTCATGACGCGTTAGGTGATCAATAATAAGCGACGTGTATTGCTTAAAGGTTTCAATAAATGTCAACTGTTTTAATGGTTAGGATGTTTATTTTAGACTTACACTCGCAGAGTGAACGCACTGGAGCCTCTCAATTAAATTCGATGTAGTCTGCCATTCACTAACTAAGCATGTATGTACTCCATGCATTCTCAAGTGTCAAGTAAAGCATTCACAACATTTATATCATTTATTTCTTTTCATTCAAACCCATTGTGATGAATTCAGGTACTTTTTCGGGTTTGGAGTTTGATATATTATTAAACTAGCCTTTAAATTACGGTATTTTTTCATTCGTGCGGTCAGTGACAAACCCACCGCCTGATCCTTATTACGTGAGCAACGTGCATCTTGACACAGCGCTGAGGACGTGGCATCGCCTTGGGGTGTGCATTGCAAGAACTGCTGTCCGTAATATTCCAAAACAGTTCCCCAGTTAGTTGGTACCACGAGACTGGATTGCAGGAAAAGTTCCAGGATAAAATCATGAGCAAGGACATCACGTCTATTTGGACGCATGTTTCTTCTTCAAAAGTGCCGCGTCAGGCGACGGATTTGCAGAATCAGTTTCTGAGCGTCATTTCGCAGAGAGTGACCTGACCGAGTTCTACACTTCAACTGGTCTGTCGTTCAAGAGGCCTTTTAGAAATGTCTCTTTCACAATACTGATCCCATTTGGCTCACGTTATTGCCGTAGATTAGAAGCTTGTACCCACCCTTCTGCGCAGTCACTAGCTGAAGAACTTATTGGTGGAAGGAGTATGACGCGTCACTGAGACTTTCATCAAGAGATCCTAAAGTAAGACTCAATAGGTTAATTTAAAACATAGCGTTCAGACTTCAGCCAACTGTTGGTGATGTATGGTGTAACGTGTGTGAGGTTAAAGTTGCTTTCATATGTTGCTGAGTGAACAGCGCCAGACGTACGGTACAGCCTTCGCATGCGGCTGTGTGGAGCATGCGGCTGTGTCAGCATGCGGCTGTGTGGAGTAAATGCTGCTTAGAGAGAAAAATAAATCATTCTGGGACTAGAAAATTATATGTATCAAACATAGTGCAATGACAATAAAACAATGCCAATAAAATTCAGACAACCTAGTATTCGGTCATAAATACTCAATTGTGATGTTCTATATAGTGAAGAATTGGCCTGAATAATAGAAGATAACATGGCCCTCCAAAATAATAAGACTGATATTCATTTCAGTTTTTTTCGCGTGATCGAAGTGAGAAGACACAAGGCTGAAGATCCAGATTTTTCAGGTAACAAAGTTCAGACAGGTATTTGCGTGGCCACGGCATTTTTGTTATAGAATAGAATAGAAGTGTCGGCACTGAAAAAATAGGCCCATGGCCTGTTGCCGATTCTTGAATTTTTCGTGACTTGATTCACAAGGGATCTGGGCCTTTTGGAACCCGATCTTTCCATAACTGACTTCCATTCCGTTCAGGATGATTTTTTTTTTCATTTTTATCTATGACTGTTTTACTCTATTAGACAAATCATCTCCAAATGCTGCTCTGACATTCGTTGCATATTTTATGAATATTATTTCGAGAGGCATCGCTTTTTTTGTTCTCACTGAAGCTTTCTCAATAAAACTTGTCGGTCGATTAAGAGGAGTAACTAATCGACAAAACGACCTACAATCACAGAATACTCATGCTTACATCTCATGTCTCATTTCAATTTCCAAACCATATTATTCTTTGTTTATGTTTAATGGCTACGTACACGTTTACTAGCGCTTTAGCTATCTCGCACCGGAAGTCAAGATCTTAGTTATCGAATGTTGCTCAAATCGAAGACCGTTCATAACCCACAAGGGGCTGAAGGTCATAATTGTCCAGCCCGCTGAAACTGGCGCGAAAGAAGCAGCTTTATATATCAAAGGCAAGAGGGACAGGTGAAAATCAACAGCAACTAAGACACTCGATCAAGAGGTCGTTTACACGGGACGTCGGCTATCCGTACGAGAGAGACAGAGAAGGGAAATGTAAGGAATTCTGCCTCAATGGTAGCTTAACCCCACAACTGAGACCCGCAGTCAGATACCGCGAGCTCAGCAGTTGGGCACTCAGGAACAATCCTCCTAGGAACACAAAATCCCATAGGACTTCTGACGAGCACAGACACGCACCAGACGACCCCCTTTAGAGGAGCAAAGGGACATGCTTTTAGAAGTATGTCTTCGACGGAACTGAATGACGTTCTCATGACAACCATAGAACGTAAAATTAGAAATATTGTGCATCCAGCAGAACAAAACCATTGTAATTTTCTGACTAAAAAGTATATTTTTAAATACAACATGGCCGCAAAACCCAGTTTCTGTTTTTTGAAAGGTATATATATATCCGTGCATTTTGCCCGTAAAATTTGCGTGTAAAATATTCAGTATTGAAATAAAAGTATACATATGCATTGTTCTTATTGCACGCACTTTGTTTCATTGAGGTGTTTGGCAAAAATAGAAAGACGCTAAATCTTGCAGTTGTTCAGTAATAAGAAGCACTATCATACAAAAATTATTGTTAGCCATTGTACGCTCTCTATTTTTTGCGCAAGTATCCTTCTCATTTTTTGTAATTTGCAATTTCGCTTCTATTCTGAAAAGCAAGCGCACAGGTGAGTTGTAGAAGTGAGGAACAAATTAGGGTTTTAAAACACCGCTGCCAACATTGCGGAAAATTGGAATCAGCATTTTACGATGAAAGCATGTACTTGCACATGTAAGAAAAATTTATGTCATAAATCATGTAGAGCCGGTTGAATTTATCTACACCACGATTAAAAAAATGTTTTGGTATGCGATAAGTTCGTGCAAAATCAAGGAATTGTTTCGCAAATAGAATTTTTGCACAAATTCAACGTTTGTTTGTCATGTTGATTGTTGACATCTGTGCCCTCTGGCTCAGTCAGCTGTTGGCAGCTCAGCAGGTTGCGTGTATGTGACAGAAGGCACATCGGAGTCAGACTTTTGGCACGCTCATAACAAGTGTCTGGCAAGTAGCTACTGTCAGCTCGTTCGCGTGACATATCTTTTTTTTTATTTGTGAATTTTCAACAGTATGAGGGGAAATATTTGTGTCATTGCTAGCCGGTTGGTTGGCGTCAGTGCCGAAGCGTGTGGATCATCTTCTACATTAACACGCTGTAGAGCTGTGACCTCAACGCGGTATCCTAATCCTGCCATTGGCATGGAAGGACAAAAGCGTCCGTACTCGCAAGAATTTCTACGAAAAAGTTACATTGATCACAAAGCCTTGTGGGAAAGTAAGTGATGAAGAATGTCTTACAACAACACATTGTGTTACAAATTAAAATTGAGAAATATGTTAGGGACCCGTTAATTTATAATTCCCTGATCCTGATGATACCTGCTATTTCAAGATTTCAATCAATATCTTATGTACTCACTACTCACTAGCAACGTTACTTTGATACTTCTTGGTTTAATTATATTTATTGGACTTGATAACAAAAGTCAACTAAAAGCATAGTGGCAAACCAGAGATTTTTTAGAATTAGTTCATTTTTAACATCCTCATTTACTCAATATTTGAACCAATTTCTTATGTATGATAATGCTGGTATCCATGATACTTTACTGGTCTACTTGGAGGACTCAAAATTGAACTTGAGTGAGAGTCTAAAAAACTCTCTGCTTTGCCACTATGACTAAAAGTTGGCCACTAGTAAAGGCCCTATACTATATCAGTATTAGCTAGTCTGTATTTGGGCATAATAATTGGCATAGGGTAATAAATAGGCCCACACTCACCACAGTCCCACTATGTACAGTATACTGTTACACTTACTGTATACACATAACATTACACAGCAAATATTTACAATCATTTTGGTTCTTTTATGTGGAAACCTATATTATATTTATTAATAAAATGGTTGTTCAATTTTTGAGTTACAGGTTCAACTATAATTTTAATTATCAGTTTATTATCATTCAATGATTGCTACTTTCTACTAGTTTCTAGACCACAGAGCAGAGGAAACCAATAATCCAATATTCATCATTAAATGATATGATTTTAGAATTCTAGCTCACAGGGAAAAAGTACTCTCTAGTACTATAATAATACTAATAGTATTTCTTAAAAATTCATTAATTTTTATTTGAGGTGTATATTAACTTGACACTTTGACTCCAATTGCTTCATCTTGTACTATTATTTCATTTTTTGTACTCTTTTTAAACAGGGTTGCCAGACAGTCATTTTTTTCCAGACAAATTCTGTGATTTAGTTTTTCTCAATTGTGTTGGCCGGCTAAAATTTATGATAGGGGTACTTCCTAATTAAATTTTAAATACTGATAAAAAAATAAATGAAATTTTTATAGCGGAACCTACAAATAAACTACTAGTATATATTGATTTATTGGCCTTTTTTGTTCTTGGATTTGGCTGATTTTAGGCAACCTAAATTATGTACCTACCACTACGTCCTGGAGAAATAAATTTAGTGGTACGCATATGTACCACTTCTGAGTCAACTTGTTGACCTTCTACTGCCTGACATGAGTAACCATAGCTCTATACTCACAGCCTACTTTCCAAAAGGGTTGCGTTCTAGTGGGTGCAAAATGGCTTGCATGGTTGCCGCCACTTACGACAACTTTGAAATGTTCTCTATTTTGTACAAATGTCCTTGGGTTGCTACACTGAGTACTGAGTAGTGAGTACACTCAGTAGTTTACGTATGATTAAAGCTAAAAGTTATATTCCTGGAGAGTGATTTATGTCAGTAGAGGCTTAAAACTTACTATTGCACATCTCATTGTCTATTTTCTCAAGTGCTAATTATTTGACATTAGATAATTCTAAATGGAATTGAAAAGTATAACTCATTTAGATTGTGATATTTAGTGTTGATCATAATATTTTTCCATTGAAGTGTGTTTTGTGAGATTGGCTAAATCCAAGTCATTTAGGCCATGGCAATGTTATACAACTTTGGATCTTAATTTCCAATTCATCAACTTCTTTGATGAATTGGAAATTATTTGAGTTTTTTGTTATATAATAGAATATTTTCAAATATTTGTAAGTGTATTCATGTACATAAATCATATTAGGGCTTTAATTGCCAATGTATGATCCTCATAAGTCATAGTGGCTGTCAAGTGACTGAAATGAGAGACTTTTTAGCTGTGTTTCCTGCAATGTTTTAATTACCTGTACAGCTTCAAGATTCAGTTCAATCAAAGTGTATGATAATGTTGGTAATTATGATGTTATTGATGTATATATACTTGATTTGTTTACTCAAAGAAGCCAAAGTTTTACTTAATAGTGTGGCTGATGTTTGGAGGCCCCAGTAGGACTGTGGTGGCAGCCTTGTGATGGGACGTAAGATGAAGTGCCTTCATGAAGAGAAGAATAGGAGGAGCTCTGAGACATAAAGTAAGACTGCAAAGCATTGAGATGAATGTTTGAAAACAGAATTTGTATTGAAACCTTAAGATGAGAAAATGGAGAGGTCAGTGTTGTATTAAACATACTCCAGTCGCCAGGTGCCTATTGCTGAAATAGATTCAGATAAAACGCTATGGAAAAAGAAAAAAGTTCAAGAGTGAGGGGGTATAAATAGGTTTATGGAATGGAATTATGGAATGAAAGCCTCAGATTAAACCAAATGAAAGCAATGCTAAGGCGTGAATACTTGTTTGATGAGAGGAGATTGGACCAAGTGTTTTCTGCATGAAGTGCATTGGCTGTCACCAAATATACTGAGGGCCTAAAAGAGAGGGTAAGTGCTGATGATGGCTCTCCACCACATGATGGTGGTGTGGTGGAAGCTGATCTCCCATATGGTGGAGTGTGAGGTGTATGAGCAAGCAAGGCACAAGGGAGGAGATTCTGAATAGATGGGGTGAGTCACTGGAAAGTGTGAGAAGAATGGTAAGACATAGACTGAAATAATTGAATATATTACCTGTTACCTGCCAGAACCACTATTGTTGTGATTGAGAGTGCAGTGAAATATTAATGAGCATGTGGAGGTTGAGAAAAAGAGAGATGGGAGGAGGAGAGCAAGAATGATGATTTAATGAATTGAAAATAAAGCAAAAATTAATCTAATCAGATTTCAATTCTTTATAAATATTTTAGGTTTTGGTTAGGTGAGGTTTTGATGAAATTTTACATATTTTAGCTGATAAGTGTAGTCTGGGAAGAACATTTCTTTTCAAATGGACAGTATTTCTGTCTCCTGGAATGTTTATTCTTGAAATATATGACAATGGGCTACATGGCTACGGGCTACCCAATTTAATGGTCTATTCTGTGGTCACTGTGCAACACAATTTAGAAGAATAGCTACCAAAAAGTCTCTTGTCTGTCATTATGATTATCATGAAATGAAATACATATGACAATGACACTTGAAATACATGACAATGGGCTACATGGCTACCCAATTTAATGGTCAAAAAAGTCTCCTGTCTGTCATTATGATGAAAATATCATGAGCAGCTGCTCCTGCTTATACATAATTTTTGGTAATACTTTAGATTACGGTAAGTGCATCCAAAAAAGGTGTTTTTTTTAATTGTATGTTTTTTGGGGTGTAGATTAAGAATCTGAAATCTGTTTTAGGCGGTTGGCATTGGAAATTTTTAATGGAACTTGTTCCTAACTGGACCTAACCTGCAAGGTTTTCGTTAATTTGCTAGGTTTTTCCGGCTGACGGACGGACTCCAAACATAGAAGAAACCTATTGGCTAGGTTTTTCCGGCTGCTGGACGGACTCCAAACATAGAAAAAACCTAGCCGATCAACAAAAACCTCGCAGGTTAGGTCCAGTTAGGAACAGGTTCCCTTAAAAATTTCCGATGCTGACCGCCTAAAACGGATTTCAGATTCCTAATCTACATCCCAAAAAACATACAATTAAAACAACACCCTTTTTTTTTGGGTGCACTTAATCTAAAGTAATACCTAATTTTTTTCTATGAGCAAATTGTATAACATGTGTTATCAAGATCATTATTTATAGTAATCATGCAAGCTAATTTTATTACTAAAGTTCATGTTCTAATGTTAATGTTTATGACATCCATTACACATACGTACCTATGTTGTAGAAATCTTTCTATCATCAATGATATTAACATTTGAATTACTTTAGCACTTAATTCAAGAGCAATCTACTAAACTCTATAATATTATTTATAAATGCTTTTCTTTGTGTTTAAGTAAAGAAAAAACTTTCAATCTTCTCAAATTTTACTACAATTTTATTGTTTTTGGTTTGTAAAATATATTTTTTCTATTGAAGATTAGCAATTTTAAAACATTGTCAATAATTCCTTATTGGTATATACTGGTGGTGTTTGCCTATCCCATAAATCTCCACTCCACGTGTTATTTTTTATAGAAAGAGGCAGAAATTATTCCTTAAAATTGATTGCATTTCCATCAATGATACAAGTTGCTATCATATGACCTGTATTAAAAATATTGGTTATGACTGTTTGTTTTGACTTGATTATATGATTGTAGGTACTATACTTATCTCTAACTTGTGGTTGTGCCTTTTACCATTTTCTGAAACAATTTAAATTGTATGCGTGTTATTTTAATTTTTTTCCCTGACTTTGTGGGCTTAAAAAACATTAATAGGATAATTTTTGATCAGCTATTGATTAAACTGTAAAACTTCTTTCTTGGGCAAGGGAAATACTAATATTATGTGATGTACTTTTATGAAATAATTACGTATGGTATATGCCTCCGAATTGTGGTGTATATCACAATTCATGTGATAGTATCATGTCCCATGATTCTTCATCTTAATAGTGTTCTCATGCTTATTATTTCCCTCTTTAAATTGCAGGGAAGAAGCTTCCTGAAAATGTGGACAGTAAGAATGTGTTTGTCTCCAATGAACTTGATCTGCGCACAGTGGATGTTTATGGTTTTGATTATGATTACACGCTTGCAAATTATGAAGCGAGTGTGGAGCATCTTATATATCAACTTGGACGTGATAATCTTGTCAATAAGTATAAGGTGAGCTGATTTTATTTCTACCAACCACAAGATGAATGAATCTTATCAATCTTCAGGAATGGATTTCGTATCTATATACGGTACACTTTCTAATTGCTTGCTGACTGGCAAGAACGGTACTGATTCAGTTGTGGGACTTAATTCAAATAACTACTTATCTGGAGAGAAAAACTTGTTTGGATTGTGATTTCAGCCTCTCCATCAAAAATACCTTGAATTACTTATGTTCATGATCTGTCATTTGATATTGATTAAAAAAATTTCTAATTTTAATTATTGTTACAGTACCCTGAAGAGATCAAAGAGTTCAGTTATGACCCAAAGTTTGCTGTGCGAGGCCTCCACTATGACATTGAGCAAGGGCTTCTCATGAAACTGGACCAGTTCCAGCAAATCCAAATGAGCTCCATTTATAGAGGCCTGACTCCTCTCTCCCAGGCTGAGGTGGCAGAAACTTATGGATCACGAGCACTGCCTCTGTCCTATGTAGAAGGGCACCTCAGGGGAGTAAGTTCTCATTCTTCATTGGATCATTGTTAATGGATTCTTTTCTAATATTTTATTATCATTTTAGATTGTTATTTTTCATTAAATGCTTGAATTAAACACTTTATTGAAGTTACTTTGCTTTTACTGATTTTAAAATTGTAGACTCTATTGCACTCTACAAGTGATTTGCAGTACATTCATTTGCTATTGAGCTTCTTTCTTGAAAGTACCTATATCCTACATTTATTTCACTGCTAATTGATAGACACATACGTATATGAATTTGGGTGCCAAAGAATATGCTTGTCTGACTCTACATTAATAAGTATTAGTAGGTATCACTTACTAATTGTTTTACTGCGTAATGAGTTCATATGATGAAAATTTTATTCTTTCACTTGTGCCTCAACCAAGCATCTATCTCAACACCAAGTGTGGGCTTTCTAATGCACCCTATGATGCTTGTCCTGTGCTGCTTATCAATGATTCATGTTATTCCATGTTGAATGCTATTTATGTATGTATGACCATATAACCTTGAGATGTTGGAAAGTAATTGCGGTGTTCAAGGGCAATTGCCAACTATTTTAAGAGGCAAGATGTCCTTCAAGCAACTTGTTTATTGCGTGGTGCTGACTTACTTATGAACCTTGCACCCAACTGCTGGACACTCCCTTTAATATTTGGGTAAGTCATAAGGGCTCAGAGTTTGCGTCAATAATTATTGTTGTAGATGAAACAAATGCTCTTGCAAATCATTCTGTTTCTTGTAAGCCTGATGTTTTGCTGCACGAAAATACCTTTTTCAAATGCCTACAGATCCATCTCGTTATTTTGCCTTTATTGTCAGCCTGTGAATACTAAGGAAATTTGGTCAGGTCTTGCTATATTTTAGTGAATCTATAGATACTAATGGTGTAATTATCGTGTACTGATCCACATTTGTTTTGTGATCAAATGTCAAAACATTTGATCAAATGTTTTGCACTCGACATTTTTGAAAATCAAATGCATAGATGTTTCAGCAACATCATGTTCAATTGTTGATGCTGGATATTCACCCTCATAGTAGATATGACATAGTTTGTGTGTTTATGTGTCTTTTCAAAATGTCATCTTATTTGTATTGACATGAGTAGAAGATGAAGAAATTAACACCCTGGTCGGATTCTGTGAACAATAAGTGATGTTAAGACTTGTGTCAAAAATGAGTGTTTTTGGCTCTATCCTTTGCATGATGTTTTCCTAACATTAATTCGTTATGTCCTTGCACAGCTACACTGAGTTAAAACCAATCCCGCGACCTACTTGATGCTTCTAAATGTGTGCACTATTGCCACGTTTTGCTGCTCGCATGTCTGATGTCAGTTCATGAGGGTAGTGAGAGGTTGCGCTTCTTTCAACTGTTCAATGCAATATGCATGATGAAATAGTTTGCTCGATATGATATAGGTATATTATTCGTTTTGCACGACTACTAAAGTCACTTCCAATGAACAGGATTCTTAATTTAATTCCACTTTTGCTATCTTTAGTTTTGCTGCCAAACAAAATTTTATTCTTTTACACATTGGCAATACATTAAAAAATTTTTTTTATTACATTCCAAAAATAATAACGTTCCAAATGCCTCATATGAGGTCTTTTAAATATATACCTTCTTTCCCTTTCCTATTGTATGGGCATATGTGCATTGTTATATGAACTTATTTTCAATCATTTGGCGAAATTTTTCTTCTCTTAGTCATATTTTAGAGTTTAGCAATAATTTGTTCTAATGAATTCGGTGAACTTGATGTCGCGTCTCTATTGCTCCCACCTGAAACATTTTATATTACTAATGTTGAGCAGCTATGAAAACATATGCCCCAGAAGCCTACACCTGCCATAGCATATTTATTCATTTAGATGAAAACCACTTATTGTGGGTTTCAATGAAGTTCCAGTCTGTCTTGTCGCTTGCAGCTCTCGCCTATTGTTGTTTGTCGTCTGGAAAGTTATTAAATTCAACTTAATGGAAAGGAAAGGGGTATTTATTTGTAAAGTAATGCATTTGTTGTTGAATTCTGGACTGAACAGAAGCAGACGATGGCTCACCTGGCAGACCTGTTCTCACTGCCCGAGATGTGCCTGCTGAGCCAAGTGACGCAATACTTCATGGACCACAAACTTCCTTATCACTCCGTCTCGCTCTTCAATGATGTCAAGGTAGCTTACTACAATGTCACAATATTTTTCTTCCTTGAACGGTCGGGTCAGGTTCCCGTCCAGTGCTGGCGTGTGGATTATTTATTTCCTTACAGAGCTCCAACGAATTTATAATGTTCTCAGTGACTTGGTTTATTTATAATGCCCTCAATGACTTGGTTTATTTATAATGCCCTCAATGACTTGGTTTATTTATAATGCCCTCAATGACTTGGTTTCGGTAGAAAGATGAATTAGGTTTTTAATGAAGCAAGTAATTTGATGATATGAGCTTTCATAATCACCTAGTTATTGTTATTGAATATTTTGCTCAGGAAAGCATAGGGAGCATACATCCTGAAATGCACCGCATCGTGGCTGCCGACATTGGTAACTTCCTGAAGAAAGAACCCAACTTGGAAATATTTTTCCGGCGACTAAAGGAGCACGGCAAGGAAGTGTTTATAATCACGAACAGTCCCTTCCACTTCGTGAACGTGGGCATGAATTTCCTGCTAGGCCCCGACTGGCGCGACTACTTCGACGTGGTCGTCGCCGGGGCCAAGAAACCAGCCTTTTTTGTGGACCGCATGAGGCCCTTCAGGGAACTCGACACCTCCCCACAGGGGGTACAGTCCTGGGGACCCGTCGAGTGTCTAGAAAAAGGCAAAATATACCTCGAGGTTCGTAGGGCTTCCTTGTTAATTGAAGAGCGTTAATTATCTGCATCCTTTAGATAACGTGCATATGTGACATTTAGATAGTAGACCTCACAGTTTTATCGTCTTGAAGGCAAGGTTTTTATAGTTGGTTATTCATATATCAGGCATTAAGGAATAAGTGCGAGTAACAGCTTTGTACAGTTTTTTTTAGATTGACACTCGTTAGCGTATCTTGATGCTTTAGAGTACCAAGAGTGGAGCAGAGAGGTGCGGGTTCGATCCCAGCTCTGTGCGCCAGTTTCTGGTCAGAATCGGCGAGGAGGCCGGGCGATTAAGCACAGCAGAATTGTAGCAGCGAATTGCGAGTTCGGCGACAGTTAAGAATCGGCGATGTTAAGAATCGGCGACAGGCCTACGGCCTAATAAACGGTGAAGCCGCTATTATTTATCTGAATGCTTTAGATAGCTTGCATATGTGACATTTGGATAGTAGACTTCCCAGTTTTATCGTCTTGAATGCTAGGTTTCTGTAGCTGGTTATTCATATATCAGGCATTAAGGAATAAGTGCGAGTAACAGCTTTGTACAGTCGTGTGCAATTTATCTTAGTTTTGTACTCGTTAGCGTATCTTGACCCCTAAACTTGGATCTTTAATCTTATGCGGACAAACTTAACAGAATTCTGCACTTGAGTGCCTCATATCGTTTTGTTATAAATTGTATTGGAATTTATGTTCTCAGGGGAACTTATCAGAACTGCAAAGGCTAAAAGGCTGGCGAGGAGAGCGCGTCTTATACTTCGGTGATCATCCTTATAGCGACCTCGCGGACGTCACCCTGAACCACTGCTGGAGGACAGGGGCCATCATCTGGGAGCTCGAGGTAGGCCTGAGCAAATCAACTCCATAAGTGCATGAATTTCTTCTCGTTTTGCACCAAAAACTGCTGGATATATCCCAGAAATTGCGGATAAAGGTTTTATAGTCACCCGATCAGGTACGAGGTTCATTCGTTGACGGAAATGACTCGTGCTTCAAAACCGGGAATCCCGTCGAATTCCATGTTAAATGTTAAATCGAGGAATGTGTTATGAGAACCCACTAAACCAAATCCCTTTCCTGCGCAAATGACAACTGAGCTAACAAATAATAGGAACGAATCGTCGCAATCGATGGATACTTAGCATTATTCTAGTAGCATCGTAGTTTAGAATAAATTCTATCCAAATTCATTTATTTGTCATTGTAGAGTTTGCTGGAGTGATATTCATACGGACCGCATTCAGAATTATTAGCTTTAATGTAATGGCTGCAGCATCATTTTCATTCAGGAACGGAAGTTGCATTTTACACATTAAATTTTTATGCGGGCTCTAAGGGTGAGACTTGGTTTTATTTGCATGTACGTGTTGCGTGTCAGCACGAGACGGAGTGCCTGAACAGCGAGGAGTTCAAGAAGACCATCGGGTGGCTGCAGATGCTGCAAGGTCTCATCGAGAGCAGCCAAGACTACGAGGATCCTGCCAGCAGGGAGGTCGTCAGGGAGTGGGAGACCGAACGCGACCAACTCAGGTCAGTTGCTCGAAAAAGCGTCTTATTATTTATAAGCCTAGCAACTCTAGACCTGAGGCTTGGCTCGCAACTTGAAGAATGAGTCATGGTAGTAGGCATGTTCAGTTCGCTAAGAACTGTCCGTGATTTTCACGACAAAAACTAATTATCTTGCAGGCCAAAAATTGACAATTTCAATGAAAATTACAGCAGTTTCTAAACGGAACAAACTCCCTTATTTTGATCTGCCATTTCTCTTAATGAAAGGAACTCTCCGCAAAATGATTTTGTATATGTTGTAGAAGCATACCATCATTATAGCATACATTGCCGATAATCACGGATTATCTTCTAATTAACGTCCATCTAATCAAATGTTTGTTTTTCATCCGAAGACAAAGAACGAAGGAGCTTTTCAACTATCACTTCGGGAGCGTCTTCCGCACACACGACAACCCGACGTATTTCTCGCGCCGCCTCTTCCGCTTCGCCGACATCTACACGTGTCGCCTCACCAACCTCAACCACTACTCCATCAATCACACTTTCTACCCTAGACGCGGTGTCCTGCCGCACGAGTACAAGAGTCTATTTGTGTGAACAGAATATAATAAGTCAGGCATACAATTTTACGTAATCTGTTGTTGTAATTATAGCAAAAGATATTAGTTCTAGATATAAATATCTCGAGTTGTTCAGGGAGCTACGTTACCAGGATCAACCGCACCAAAATAGTTTCGTCGAGAACGCAACAGTATTTCATAATACTCTGTTTAGCTGTAAGTCCAGGCGATATGAAAGTCATGAATCCTGATGTTGAGTTGCATGCAAACCTAGTCTTTATAGTGTAATCTTGTTAATTTTTTTTACGTAAAAGCAATTCACTAATCCATATGCATGCATGACGCGACAAAACGAAATCAGCTGTGCGCCGTTTACTTGCTACCGTGGCCCGTGGGCGGAATAATATTTTAATTATCAAGTTCTTCCAAAAACTATGGCCTTCAAGACCTCAGAGAGATAAAAACGCTGAAAGTTACTCTTTGCTGTTTTTTCGTGACTGCTTCAATCTATGTCTATCCGTACGTTGTGACCGTCCAAGGCAACACATAATTTACAATTGTCGGTGAATATTTATTTTCAATTTTAAATTGTTCAGCGAATATATTTTTTTGTGATACTAAGGTCACAAATAACGATTTTTTTATTGTAAGTTAAGTTAACAATATTTCTATCATGGTTATGAACTTACTTCAATTTAGATATGACTCGGACCTAGAGATGAAGTGTTTGAAATGATCTTGTCTTGTTTAGACGTGATCATTTTAGTTTAAAAGAGGTTGATGCTGTTAAGACGAGAAATGTCTTCCGGTTTAACTTACATAGACACTCGCTTCCTGCCAAAAGCCCGATTCCCATTTGTGTAGTTTACTCGCTTCCTGCCATAAGCCCGATTCCCATTTGTGTAGTTCTGCGGGGGACGCAGTATAGACCCCTACATAGCCCTTGCCCACAATTCAATATCTATTCATTTCCGCTCGTAATCACGCTAGAGGGCATATTAGCCTGTGTGATTAAGTGCCTAAAGCAATAGGTGTCATTTCCTTTCCTGGATATGAATCAATCAGCCAACTGACATCAAGCCACCGAAGCGACAGCCGTGGGCAAATAGCCAAACTATTGCGTGCTTGTATTAAACACAGCCTGGCGTATTCGCGGCTTTTGAAAATAAGCGCCCGACATAACAGCGCCGTTACGTCACAGCCACTGCTTCATTGCGCTCTACTCCACAGGCTAAAGCGCAAACCGCCGTCCCGATCAGCAATGCGCCTCGCGCGATGGAGGGACCTAACCTAACTTAACCCAACCAAACCTAACCTAACCTGGCGCACAACTGATCAGCAATTGAAGAAAGCCTTATGGCTGCGAAGGGGGAGAGCCGGGGCATGGCGTTATAGGGACGGCGGTTTGCGCTTCTGCCCGTGGAGTGCGGCGGGATTACGCTAGTCCTGCAATCAGCAGAGCAGGTTTACGGTGATCCGGCGTGGTCTGCGGCCAGTAAGGCTTACGGCGTGTGTAAGAAGTGATGGTATGGGGTAAAATTCTGTGGAGTAGGACCTGTTGACAATTGACTATTTTATTCAGCAGGCTGTGGAGTTAGGTAGGTGTTGCTTAAAGTTGGTGTAGGGAGATGACTCAGTTACCTACAGCTTTTTGGGTGTGAGCCGAGTTTATTTTTTGCATTATAGGGTAGGCGTTGACGCCAGGGCTTGTTTACGAGCTAAATTTGTGGTGCAGGGCTGCGCTCCCGTTCTGCGGCATCTCGACTTGTAATTTGTTTCGTCGATCAGATCACAGGTTGCAATGCTAGGAGCAAGTCTGTATCGTGTCGTACTCCATTACTCTAGGTCGTAGTGCACTAACACTATTAAACGTTCAACTCGGACTCCCTTCAGTTTTTCTCGTCTATGGAACTATACATGAAAATTCTTATTGAAGTATACGGTAATGCAAATCTGAATACGATTTTCCTTTAACGTATGACAGCAAAACGTTAGGAAATCTTTATCTTGTGAACCTAATTTTCCGATTATTATGCGTGTTTACTAATTTTGGTACAAAAATATTCGTTTGCAATTATTATCTACTTGTTCAACAAAGTCGAATCAATTCATTCTCATTGATGAACTTTATTTTAATTTCGCGAGAATTTGCGGAGCTCGGTACGAAAAATCACGGAATGTTTCATACAACTTTCATTTAAATCGCGCAACTGTCATAACTGGAAGCAAAGTCATCTCTCAGGTAGCATAACATTTATTAATATATATTGCACGTAAAATATACACGAGAAGTTATATACTTACACTAAAGCGACGTGGAATGGGTAGGTAAATGAATAACGTTCTTGATGAATGATGACGCGTTATTGGTGGTGATAACGAGTTTCCTGTTGTGGTAGAATGTTTAGTCTTCAGAAGCAAATATAAGCCTCATTGGGCTGCGTGCTAATGAGAAAAAATGAAATACTCAAGAAAACTTCTAGTGCCTAAATATTCTGTCTTTGATCATAGGAACATTTGTTACCATGTAAATATAACAACCGCAGTTAAGCGGCAACACACTAGATTTATACTAATCGACAATAGCATACCTGCAACAAACACAAATAGAGACAAGCACATCAATAATAATAATAAAGATGGCGCATCCGCACCAAATACTAACGAGCCTTTCTTCCACAATACATTGCCAAAATTTGTCTGGAAATGCACACATCAAAATGTTTGTCGGTGCATGATGTTCTTGTCACGCAGCCCTAGTTCACTAGGTATAGCTGCTTCAGGTGAGAGGGGGCCTTAGCACGCTTGGCGTTTCTGGTGTTTCACAGAACCAACGTGAAGGTGACAATGCATGAAACAATTACCATAAACGGAAGCCACGTCTTCAGGAACGCCCAAAAACTGATAAAAAAAGAGATTCTTCGTTAATTGAGAAATGTTCAACAATATAATTAAGCTCGTGAACATAAAATAATTCCACATGTCAGTACGGTGGGTGTATCCGATTGCCTACAGCTTCTATATTCAAAATCTTACAACATTCCATTGATGAATCAATCACAAGATATCAGTGTGAAGGCAAATTTCACCTGACGTATCTGCTGTGGACAAGCATTAAGAAGCAAAGTTTGACCATATTCCAGTGCGATGAATTTTCATACAGCATCAGGTTGAGAGCCATAGCTACATGGGAGTGGCAGTTGTCACAGCACAGGTTATGCTGTCACGTTAAAAGATGTGCAATTTATAATATATTCAGAAATAATTCAATAAATGCCCAATATAAATAAATACATTCAAGTTGGTTTCAGGCATAAGTAGTGAAATCTGTTTATAGATCCACTCAGAGTATCCATCCTTATCACTTTTACAAGATCAAGGTATATCACAATTTACTCGGTGAACAATTCTTTTTGCAGTTGAATAACTAGCTGTTAGCTAACATGCATATAGTTTGTAGCTGACTATTTACAGCAATAATCAAGCATATTCTCAGGATTCTAAAATATTTGCACTCACCATTCTATTCCTGTACTCCTGGGATGCTGTGAAGAGCATCTTGTTGTATGCCTCCGGACCGCCTTGTGCTTTGTAGGGATCAAGCTGCCAGTACTTAGTAGGCCAACCAAATGCCATGTTGTCTTCACTCACATGGTAGGGACCAGCAAAATCATGAATAATGCCATCAGTGTCAGCAATCCCCATATGGCCAATGAATGGAAAAATCCACCTAAAAATAAACTTTGATTTTAAAGTTTGTTACATTAAAATGATATGGTTGGAAAAATTGATTTATGAAAATATATTTTGAACTTATGTCAGAATAACAAGGTTCAAAATGACAGGTAGATTGGTACCTATATGAACTCTCAAAAGAAGGAAGAATGATTTTTTGTAGGAAGTTAAATTATACTATTCCTTTCCAAGTACGGTATTCCTAATACAAGCTGAATTTATACTGATAACATTATAGAAAAAACTAGTTATGATTTCTGAAAAATGATCATAATATTGTAGTCAAAGGTATTATATAATTACGTCAACATTGGAAGAGGAGTCCAGACAATGCAGGCAGGAAAACGGTGAAGTTTAGGATTAAGCTTTGGCACGGAGTATTTATTTTGTCCCATCCTGTTGTCTGAGTTCTCTGCAGGAACACTTTCTGTAATATGACCTTCCTCCACACAGTTGTCAGCCATCAGTGTGCAAGAATATCCAAATTGTGCATGGAGAGTTTAGGTCTGCTGCTAGTTACTTAATGTTACTCATACTCTGAAATTATATGAAAATCAATAAATTAGTATTCAATATCAAGGTTCTTTCTCCAAATTGGGGCTTTTTTTAGGTATGTGCACAAAAATTTTTTTCCCTCTGATCTTAATGAAAATTATACGGCCGAAAAGAGGAAAATTTTCAGACGAATACCATATAAATATAAGTGCAATACAAATAAAAGTGAAAAAACAATTTTTTTTCCATTATTAAATTATATCTCAAAAATGGATAAATTTTTGGCACTTTTTTAAACAATACAATATCAAAGTTTAATTTTAGCTTAAAGTGATACCCTTTGCAAGTCCCAGCCAAGCATGTAGTCAATAGAAATTTCTCAAAAAATTTAAATTAAAATAATGCGGATTTATTGTTTTGTACAAATACTTTTTTCACCCCAAAAAGTGAACATGTTGCATTGTTTTTTGTTGCATTGAGATTTAATTTCTTTTGATAGTATTTTTGAATACTATGCGTCTCTATACATAATTTAAATCGCTTTTCCTGTTAAGTTTGTGTACTTACATACATTTAAATACGATTTTTCAAGTGTACGAATATTTATTTCCCCCCACTGTATGTGCAAACAAAAAAAACTCTTTCCTCTGATCTTAATGAAAATTAAACGGCTGAAAAGAGGAAAATTTTCAGACAAATACCATATAAATATAAGTGCAATATGTACAAATAAAAGTGAAGAAGCTATGTATTTTTTCCTTTATTAAAATATATCTCAAAAATGGATAAATTTTTGGCACTTTTTTTAAACAATACAATATTAAAGTTTAATTTTAGCATAAAGTGATACTACCCTTTGCAAATCCCAGCCAAGCATGTAGTCAATAGAAATTTCTCAAAAAACAAGATGGCATCATCTTAGTCCATGTATTTCTTGTTTGTTTCCAAACACACCTCAATCAAATGAAGCTACCAGTTCGACAGGACCTTTAAAATTAAATGCCTCCCATGCGCTGAAAACTGCCTGTCCACCAATTTGGTAGCATTGTTGTGATCTGCATGTGGTTTGTGCCCATACCTACTTTTTAAAATTATTATGTCTAATCAATATGTAAGCATAACAAAAAATAGGTACCTAAGCAAAAAAAATTTATCTGATTTTCATTGGAAATTGAGTAGAGACCAGCTGAATTACTCTGTCAACTTGCAGGTGTAATCCATAAAAATTACAAATTTACATGGAATACCTTGAAATTCAAGTAGCCAGATAAACAGCAAACTGCCAAGTAATTTAACATCCTGAGTAAGACTGTAAGAGTAACAATTTTATGTGTATAAATCTTGTTTCGACAAGCTCACTTACAAGAATTTAGAGAAGTATATAATTATACATAATACATACATGTTTTTTTAGTTGGCTATGAAAGACAATGAAATTTGCAAAATTTAACTAAAGCTTCAATGCTTCACTATGACTAATGTCTATCTATCTTTATATATATTATTATTAGATGGCAGGATTTACTTGTTTACACACGTGCAATTGGTGACCAGAGAATTTGTTGGTTTATATTATCAGGGAGTGGAACTTTTCTTCAGATGAAGATAGATAAAAAGGCAAGTTTCAGGAAGTAGTTTTTTTTATTAATGACATTTTGAATGCAACAAACATTCATTTTCAAGTTAGAAGAAGCATTAAACATTGAAATTTTGGTGGAAATAAGTACATAATATAAGTAAATAGTATACAACAGTAAAATTTTGGACCAAAAATTACTCAGAAACTTCTTTCAGAGTTCAGACAAATCCAGTAGTCAGAAAATAGATAGCTGGAGTCCAATCTGTAGAGATGAGTGGTTCAGCTGTCGCCGGTCAGTTGATGTCAGGCCACAGGCCACTGCTTGATCGCGATGCTGGTGAGCAGGGTTGGCGATTTTTTTTATTTCTTTAAAAAAATCAAAAAAATAAAAAATCGATGATTTTTTTGATTTTTTCACCTTTTTTGTCTTTTTTGAGGTGTTATTTTTTATGTTGTAATTAGCCTACTAACAATAACAGTATATGGATCATAATAGATGGCTAAAAAGGGCACTTATTGCCTCCAATAATGGCCAACAGGCCAAGGTGGTGTTTACCACATAGGGATTTTCGGGTAAACAATTATTGATNCTAGATGTGTATAAGAGACAGATATATAACAAATAGTCAAATAGTTAAGACTACTTATAGCCTTTTAAGAATTAGCTAAGCTGCTAGCTACGTACAATGTATTGCACTCTTGATGCCTCTGTACCAAAAAAATTCCATTTATTGGAACCTAATACACACTAAAGGCAACAAGATTATATACCAATTTGTCATTCATAGTACATATATACTAAACCTTGAATAACAATACCTCAATATAAATTAAAGACTGCTACTCAATATTTTTAAATATATGAAAAAATCAAAAAAATAAAAAAAATCAAAGAAATCATGATTTTTTTATAAAAAAATCAAGTGATTTAATCACTTGATTTAATCATTTTGATTTAATCATTGCCAACCCTGCTGGTGAGTAATGAGTATACCTTCAGCACAATGCAAGTGACGGTCTGGTTGTAAGCTTGTCTCGCGTGGTTTACCTGCCCTCCAGTTTGAACTTGAAGCAAAGGTAGGTAGGTAGCTAACGAGACAGCAGCTCGGTGTCTTGATTGTTAGTCCATTGTCTTTCTTGAGAACTCTGAAAGAAGTTTCCGAGTAATTTTTGGTCCAAAATTTTACTGCTGTATCCTATTTACTTATATTTTGTACTTATTTCCACCAAAATTGCAATGTTTAATACTTCTTCTAACTTGAAAATGAATGTTTGTTGCATTCAAAACGTCGTTAATAAAGAAAGACTTCTCCCTGAAACTTGCCTTTTTATCTACCTTCATCTGAAGAAAAGTTCCACTCCCTGATAATATAAACCAACGAATTCTCTGGTCATCAATTGCACGTGTGTAAACAAGTAAATCCTGCCATCTAATAATAATATTTATATATTATTATATATACAACAGGGAGAGCAGCTACTTAATTTTTTTTTTAAATACAGGTTACATCAGGGCAACCACTCCACATTGCACTCATGATTGCAGCAAATATTGCTGCAGGTATGAAAATATCTGACGTCTGACGACGTTGTTGGTTGGTGATGCCTGCTTCTAGGGCTGCCTGGTGCCTGCAGCCCCTAAGGAAGCCCCAGTGCAATCACTGCACTCATGAATAGTGCTCTTGGTCCCTTAGACCAGTGAATCTGGTACAATATAATAATAATATAATATAATAATAGCGGTTTCAGCGTCATTAGCCTATTAGGCCGTAGGCCTGTCGCCGATTCTCAACATCGCAGAACATTCACAGCATTTTGCGGTCTCAAACTCGCAACTCACTGCTACAATTCTGCTATGCTTAACTGCCCGGCCTCCTTGCCGATTCTGACCAGAAACTGGCGCACATAGCTGGGATCAAACCTGCGCCTCTCTGCGTCAATCTTGGTACTCTGAACTTTAACCACTGGGCCACCCTAACTATGAATATAATAAGAAATGGGCCACCCAATATAATAAGGAATGAGCTATATTGTCCTCTACTTGACATACTGGGCAAACTCCAGTTACTGCCATTCCAAATCGTGCACGGTGAGCAGCTACACCAGATTCATTTTTTTTAATTTGATATGAAGACTTCGGGTATGCAGGTAGCACACCTCCCAGCCTGAGCACAACTCAGATTTTGATAACTCCACTTCACTTGTTGATTTCACTTTGTATTTCTCTTTCAGCACTTCCACCAACCAGTGTGGCAGTAAATAGTGAGGAGAAAAAGAAAAATAGTAATTAGACTTTGAGGAACTTCATAGCCTGGTCACCATATTGCAGCTGTGCAAATATTGACCCAGATGACGGATGGCAGCAGTGCATCTCCTCATTGGGGCGTCTCCACCGCCGAGAGCTGAGGAAAAATCCCACTGAAGTGAAAGGCCTTCTATTCTTGAGCAGAAATCCCTTCGTTGGTTGGAGAATTGTGTGCAGTGTAGAATGAAATGCTCAATTGTGTCCTCCACGTTGCATACTGAACAGGTACTTGAATTGGCCAAGTTGAATCTCGCCAAATGAGCATAGACGCCAGCATGTCCCAGGCGCAGGCGAGACACAGCGCACTCAACTGAGCGTGGCAGCACTCCATAGTCAACAAAGGCTATTTTATGTCCCAAACTTCTTCGAAAGGTCCCCTTGCCTGTTTCTTGCACATCAGCAGCCCATTGGCGTGTCCATTCTTGTACTGTGAGAGACTTCAAGGAACAGATCCACTCCTCGAAACACAGCCGAGATCTTGCTGAGCAGTTGTTTGAGTGTGCCAAATTTGCTTCTCTGTCTGCGACCTCATTTCCATGAATACCACTGTGGCATCTGACCCAGCAAAGCACCACCCAGTCAAGTCCCTTCACCAGCATCAACTTCTGTATCTCAAAGATAATTGTGCGATACGAGTGCCCAGATGAGTTGGATAAAAGCTGCAGAGCTGACCTTGAATCTGTCAGAATCAGGACAGACTCCTCCTTCAGAGATCCATTCTCAGTGCCAAGTTGCATGGCCATGTGTATAGCAAACAGCTCTGCACCGAGAACTGTGTGCTCTTGCTGGAGCAACCAGCCAGTCGCCAGCTGGGTTGAAGGAATGAAAAGTCCAGCGGAAACAGACCCATCTTCAGACTTTGACAGACTTTGAGCCATCAGTATAACTTTGGATATGTCTAGGATAGTGTCCCAGGAGAAAATCATTGCAGCAATTCTGAATAATTTGATGAGGCATATTATTTAAGGGATGGTCTTGCAAGTTGAGTAGAATGTTCGCAGTGAGATCCACTTGAGGAGGGATCAGACCCATCAGGGGAGTTGCAGTTCGCCGAGGGAGTGAGAGGCCCAGCATGCGAAAGCAATCTTGAGCTCTGTTGACAAATGGTGTGTCACGGTGAAGTCCCTGATCCGTGAGTCCCAGCATGGTTGGCACTTGGTCACCTTCAGGCATGTACAAATACCTTATAACCCATTTAATGAACAGATATAAGAACCGCAGATTCAAAGGTGCAATGAAGCTCTCAACTTGCAGAGACACTATTGGTGTTGTACGGCGGGCTCCTTGGATGTATCTGAGGGCAGAGTTTTGAATAGTTTCAAGTTGTTTCAGCAAAACCTTAGAAATATCCCATAAAATTGTTGAGCCGTACTCCATCTTGCTCCTTATAAAGGCCACATATATTCTGCGCAACAATCTCCGAGAGGCACCCCACTTCACTGAGCCAAGTGCACGGAGCACCTGCATTCGTTTCAAACAAGCAGTGCGTGTTATCCTGACGTGTTCCCGAAATGTAAGGCGCGGAGAGTCAAAATGAAATCCCAACACTTTTTGGCAGGCCACATACTGAATATTCCTGTTACATACTTTAAGTGTGGTAGCAGGGGCTGTCCTGAGTGATGTGTATACCTGATACGAGCACTTTGCTGGGTTAAGTCGAAACTGCCAGCGAA